>NC_080582.1:80696801-80998526 GCF_029962835.1 Magnolia sinica
GGTTTTGGGGACTGTGATCTCTAAATTAGGTTTTTTGAGCCATGAAAATTTGATTTTGGTAATGATCACAAACATTCCAGCTATGTGGGGCCCACCCGTAATGTTTATGTGGAATCCAAGCTGTACATCTGCTAAAAACCCTCATATTGATCATACATCGAATCATCCCGATCCGAAACTCGGGTGGGGCACCTGCAGGGGAAAATGTACAATCATGGCTAAAACCAATATATTCACTTGATGTGGCTCAACACACATTTGTACTGATAAGTTGGATGGCATATACACAACATGGTGGACCCCGCATTCCATATGGATGTATTCTATGGTGGATGTCCCTCTCCCCAGTGTCCCCCATGGTTTCCTTTGGTGTGGTCCACTTGAGCTGTGTGGATCAGGTTTGATTTTGGGATCTAGGCCTAACATGGGGAGTATCTAATGAACGGTTGGACGGCACTCAATCATAACGATGGATCCATACAACTCCCACCTATGGTAATTACCATACCTTCAAACTCAAGTGATCATTCTCCTTTGGATTTTTGGATTTTAATAATTAAAAACAAACCAATATATGTAGTTTAAAGAAGTACGTCCACATGCAGCTCAATTACATACCAACCTGGCATGCCCTCGGGGACATCTGATCCATGCATCAGGTGGGCCCCACTATCTTAATAACTTGGCCCAAACATCAGGCGAGTCCCCTGAGTTGGTAGGCCACATATTTACAAGGGAATAGTTTTTTTTTTTTTTCTTAAGAGCTACCAGTCTACTTTCAAGATACATGCCGGGCTCCCAGTGAATGTTGGGTAAACCATGATGAGGCCCACTAGACATACAGCTGAAATCCAACCAACAAAGGAACATTGAAAATGTGGTTTTGAACTAAGCAAGACAAAGGGTGCATTTGTTATAAAATCTCACTCGAATTCAAAGCAATGGGCCTCACTTCACAATCCCACGGAAGAAAACTTGTAGTGTGATGCTTATGTTAAGTTGCCTCACTGATCTCATTCTCTTAATAAAAATCATTTCATCACTCTTAATAAAAATCATGCTAACTACATTAAAAAAGAATCTTTCTGCGATCCACTCTTCCAACAATACAATGATGAAAATGCTCTTTCAGAGATGAATATCGAATCAGAGAATGATATGCCTGAAGTGGAAAGAGTATTTGGAAACTTCGAACAAACTATTATGTCCAATATACGAGAAGAAATTGCCGCCACACTTATACATGCAATTCATTAATTTTTTATCTGTTTTTATGAATAATGATATTTTAATTTTCTATTAAATACTTTATAGTTTATTTGAATTAAATAGAATAATTTTATTTTCATTTAATAAAAAATAATTTCTTTATAACGTAAAGCATTTCCAAACAGGAGATAGATAGGGGCAAATGTGTCAAATTAACATATTTCAGACATTTCAGATGTTTTTTAACAAACAGATTGTTTTGAATTCAGTACTTAATTTTCAAACTTCAGCCATAGTTACTAAACAAGTTTTTTTACTTCAGATTTCAGATCTAAGCTTCAGATTTCAGATCCAGGGTTTAGATTTTAGATTCAGGCTTTAGACTTCAGATTTAACAAACGAGGCCTTAGTCTACCACTTAAGCTATGGATTAAGGTGTTTATGGTAGGGTCTACTTGAGCTTTGGATCCATCTAATTTTTTTCGTCCATGCTCTAAAATGATCCCAAAGGATGGGTAGACTATGTGGATATAGCCCACACATCATGATGGGACCTACACAACTTGCTAACATCAACCGGGCTTTTCAAAATTTTCACATGTTGGGTGAAATTGGCACGAGACCAAATGCAATTCCATCCCACCTAATCTCATTTAATACCATGTGCCAAACGCTCCCATATAGTCTTTCAAAACAAGATGGACGGTGAGGATTTGTCATAGACTTTTTTGTGGGCCCCACACAGCGCCAGGCAAAGGTATATATATGTGCCCGGGGTAACAGGCAATCCGCTTCCATATTTTATTCCAGAAAAAAAGACAGTAAAACTCGGGAGCACCGGAAATTGTAAACCACACGATTTTGGGCCACTTTTCTATGGTTATGTAAACCAATCAGGAGGTGGATTCACCGAGGGCCATAACCAAATTGCGGTGTCCGGATCATAACCGTTGAATCAAATGCCTGCCTATTGAACGTGAACCGTTGACATTTTTGCTTTCGACTATCCATTTTTTTAATGGCTGGAAAGGAACGATTTCTGGCCCAGGGACCATCCACGGTGGGGACCACCCATCAATCCATCTCGATCACCATACACGTGCCATCAGATTTCGTGTAGCATATGGTGCTTCACATATGCAAATCAACACTCATGATTCGTTACAAGGAGCCATTGGACGGTTTAAAAGAAAAATGGTCAACCGTCCAAATTCAAATGGAAAATCGGAGAGTGAGGATTATTCGGTCTGCCCACATGGGCTCCATGATTTGGACGGTTTGGATTGACCAGGGTGCAAGCCATGTATACAGTGGATGGGATATGTATGATTCAACATACTCGCCTCGACTATCAAGAGGAAAGATGGAAGAGGTCATTCACATGTGCAAGATCTGAACCGTTCATCATGTGAAAACCACCGGATCCAATGGTCCATATTCGAGGTACATGTGTACCGACCCCACCTGTTCAATGGGCCTTCTTTATTTTTATCCAGAACATGTTACGGTGGACCCCACCGAATAAGTGGCCAGCTGCTTTCGACTTCAGGGATGGGTGAATCCGTGAATGCTAGCTTTTAAATAGTGAGAGAGACAGGTATCTAAATGCTTTTATTGCAGGGGATTGCAAATCGATGAGGACAGATATTTAGTAGTGGTGGGACCCACATGGTGGATGACGCCTGTCCACTATTTCAATCATCAGCAGATTTTATTATAAGGTACGTTTGGACTATCTATTGTACTCAATTGCAATCCATTCAAATTGTCTAGGAGGACAACACCGTTCGAATTCACACTAACTACGAAGTGCTAATCTATGCTGATTGTAAAATGGTGGTGACTTTTCAATTATACACATATCAAAGCTGTGTTGCGCAATCCAAACCGTCCAAATCACAGACCTACTGTAGATGGAGCATACCCAAAAATATTCACAGAGAAGAAATTATTATCGTATGATTTTTCTATTCAAGTTTGGACCACTTTATATGCTACCTCCAACCTTTCATTTGTTACATATTAATTAGACGGTTAGGATTGCTTGATCAGTTTGATTTTAGATATATGATCCATCCAGAACGTGCCCCACAATATGGATGGTATAGATAGATGTACCTCAGTCCCACATGTAAGGAGGATTAATCACCACCATTTTTAAATCGTACAAAGTGATAATAGCAACCACTGTTCTAATTCCAGAGCTAATCACGCCTAGATAGCTTTTTGTTCATTGAATTGAATATTGCAATTCATTTTTATCATGAAGCCAAACGCAGACTAAGAGATTTAAATAGTAAAGTAAGGTTTTGGTAAGTCTGCAGTGAGAACGAGGACTACAAAGTCGCGTGTAAGCACGAGTGATGATGGAAACTGCCCAACTTCTATTTTTGTATTTCGAGGAATCATACCATACTTTGTGGGACCATGGAATAATAATGGAATTGCACACCCATACAATTGATGGGGCCATGCACTTGTAAGTGGTCAATGTTCTGGTTGTGTTTGGTTTCCGTGAGGACCACTATCATGTATTGGTTTATCCATGTTGTCCATTTATTTATTTTCCATATCATTTTATGATATAGTATGAGTCTAAATTGAGGCAAATGCAAAGCTCAGGTGGATCACATGGTCGGGATTGAACGCCCAATGTTAAAAACTTCTTGAGGGCTGTAAAAGTTTTGGATTAAGGTGATATTTATGGTGAGATTAAACGGATTGAATAGACTGTCAATAGGAAATATAAAGGTTTAAATGCAAAAAATGTCCATAAGTATATGTATTTCATCATCCAAAATGATGTGATTTTTTTGTTATTACCTATTGACAATATGTGATTGGTTGCCCCATGATCTGGATACAAGGCTATCAATGTTCGGCAGACAAAGAAGCTAGTAACATTGAGGTCTCGGAATTGAGACTAGTTTACTGAATGACAACTTTGACTTACGACCGTATAGTTATTAATTTTAGGAATTCGGAGAAGCAAACCCCGAATTTGAATCTCACGCCATTAAGCAAACATAAATTAAAAAAATAACAAAGCATACACGATTTTACGTGAAAAAACTCTTATGAAAAAAAAAAACCACAACACAAAGTGATAGCGAATCACTATGAAAGCAAAAGTACAAGTGATGTAATCACTTACAATAATCCGAAAGCCCTCATTTTCACCTTCCTCAAGCCCCAAAAATGTTTTTCTCTTTTTAGAAAAGCTTAGGAAGCCTTTAAATTAATTCCAATCATACAATTACACCCATATATAGTGTCGCCTTTAGAATAGGAAACAATTCCCGCAGTTTCGCAAAACCACATGCTTCTGTCGATAAGATCAACAGCCATCGAAGGCTCTTCGATGGGATCGAAACCACCTTCGATCATATCGATTTGGACCCAAAAACAGTCCAGCGAGCAAAACGAATAAATCGAAATTTTCTCGATGAGATCGAGTGGTCTGTCTCAATGGGATCGAGTGGTCTGTTGATGTCATCGATAAACCCAGTTATAGACAAATTTAAGACATCTAATAACAATTACCATAAACTGAAGGAACAAATATCACCCTGATACAAAACTTGTCATCCCGACATTCAATCCCACTTTTTTATGTGGTATGGCCTACACGAGTTTTAGATCTACCTGATATGTAGAATCATATCCTATTGTGGTCTTTCAAAACATATGAACGAAATCAATTTGTCACGAACACCTCTATGGGCCCTACACGGCCCAGGTATATCCTTGTGATTGGGGTCATAGATCTCTATGGGCCACACACAGCCACAGGCACAAGTATATCTTTGTGCCCTTATGAACACGAGGCGCAGAGATATACTTATACCCGGGACTATGTGGGTCCCACAAAGATGTCTGTAACAAAGTCATTCCGTCCATCTGTTTTAAAAGACCAAAATAGGACGGGATTCTACTAATCACATATATACAAAACTTGTCACAATGGCACAGAGATATGCATGTGCCTGGGGTTGTGCGGGGTCATAGAGATGTCCATAACAAACCCATCTTGTCTATCTGTATTGGAAGATCACAGTAGGATGGGATTCTACCAATCATGGAGATCAAGAACCCATGTGGACCATACCACACGAAACGATAGGATTGGACGCCTAGGGTGACAAAAGTTTTGTATCAAGATGATATTTGTTCCTACAATTTATCTTAATGGTAATAATCCTACGACATAATGTATGCACACATGCAGAAAGTCATCGGATCAAACCATATATTACATTTTTTTTAAATACTATATATTACATGTATAATTAATTTAATTTTTAATAATCCGAGTTTATGAGAAAAGCTTTGATACTCTGGTAGAGAGTGATGGATGGTATGCAAGTAGTTAAAAAAATAGCCTATTTATACAACCGAAGATGAGTTAAGTTTGAGGATTTGATAATTCGGGTTTGGTTAGAGTTGGGTCTTGTTTACCCTATTTCCAACCATTCCGAGAATGGCCAATAATAAGAGGATACATGTCATTGCAAAGAAAAGAAATAGTATGCGAAGGATCTACGAAGATATTTGAAGCAATTTTTACGGAAGATGAACTAGTGCTAATTTGGCAAGGCACATTAGTAGATGACAGGGCACCAAGAAATCCAAGAGTCGAAGTCAGTTTAAGAAGAAACATTCGGGTAATTAAAGGGGGATGCTGAAAAGTCACCGTAATAGCCAAAAAATGGATTATCGAGATGATTCTTATTTTCCTAAGAGAGTCTATAAATAACAAAGGAAATTAACAGAGCAAGATGTCTCATACCAATCCAACAAATCAATCGAATTATCTTTTAATTTAGCTTTTCCTATCATAGCTTTATCTTTATCTTAGGAGTAGTTGTAATTGATTGGTTCTAATCCAAGTATACACTTCTACGTTGGACTATATCTGTTCTCCATACAAAGCGTTTCTTCGTTCAGACATGTTTCTTGCAGTTGTGTCTCATGGCTGTAAGTATTTTCCTTTTGATTAATCATTGCCGAGTAGTAAAGAAGTCATTTCATGTGAAAGGTAAGTTGCAACCAACCTTCAGAGGAAGAACCCCAACCTTCAATAATCACCTTATCACTTTGTTACAATTTGCGAGTAGCTAAATAGACGACTTATCTCCTCAAATGTCAATCATATACGGACAAAGTCGACGTATTTGCCTATATTGGCACTTGGGGTCAAATTGTTCGGTTGGAATCGAGCCACATAATTTGGCACACCTTCATACACCACACATGACCAAACTCCTAAAGGAAAAAAGTGTCAAACAAGTCTGGCAAGTTGACAAAGTTTGATATTAGCTTGGTGTTCACTTCCCAAGTATAGGGTTGTGATGTAGTAATAAACTTGGCGAGACTGAAGTCGAATCCCAAGGGACTAAAACCTGTATTTAGTTTGAAATTAAGTAGAACTAGAAATAGATTAAGATGAAATCTAAATCGTATATAATTGAGGAATAATTGTGAAATATTAATTTAAAACTTAAGGAATTCAGAGGAAGGAAACTAGGGATTCAGAGGATCCACTTATAGAGATCAGAGAGATCTTATGCCTACTTCTAGAACTCAACTGGACTTAGAGTCCATCTTCATCCAGTTGAAGGGTGTAACCATGAAAATCAAACTGAACTTACTTTGATATAGTTTTCAAGAGATGAAAGGTATATGAATTAGAATGGATTCCATCACCAAACCATGCCTAGGAGACAAAGTAAACAACAGAATTAAACTAATTAGCAACCAAACAACATGATATGAAGGTTAGGAAGGGTACCATCATCTAACCATGCCCAGGAGACGATGGTGAACAACAGGGATTCCTGACGTCATAAACATAAAAAGGAAAGGAACATGCTCAAAGCTATCGCAGACCCATTGTAATTTTAGTCACAACAGACCATTAAAAACTAAAAACATTCCCTTAATTAAACCAAAATCAACATGAGTTCAGTATAAACAAAAGGCATAAGCTAAAAGTCTCCCCATCACGCTACAAGCTTCACCTCTTAGCCCTAGCTAAGAGGCTTAGCCTAACATAGATATGATTAGGTTTATCTCTTAAACAAAAATAAAATAAAAAAAAAATTAAAAAGAAAAACAATTCTACTCCCTCTTCCTCGTTCTGTTCTTCACGTCCAGCCCAAGATGCCTAGATGCCTCTTTTCTTCCTCTCTCTCTCAGTTATATAGGTCTTCCTTAGGTCGGCTAGAGTCGGACGAACCGACTCTGCTTTCGCACCTTTTCTTGCACAGCAGAAATAGATTTCTTACGCAGATTTCCCAGTGGGGCCCATTCTTGAGTTCAGACAGGAGATCCACTCCGTTCACCAGCTTCTCCTTGACATTTCGACCGGAGATGGCTGGTTTTGGAATGTTATTGACGCGGCCAAAGGTAGTAATCACGCTGCAATCGGTGCAGGGCTATCCGTTTGTGACCGTTGAAACCAGTATGTGTGCATGCATGAGTACACAAAATCAACATGGGTTTGACCAGATCGCGCCCCTCTGCATTATGGACGACTCGGATTGATCATTTGGTCCATGATGATGGCCCACTGAGATCATCCGCAGCCTCTGTTTCGCAGACAGAAACAGAGGACGCGGATGCTATTTGAGTCGGTAGTGTCTGTGGGCCCATGATAGAATTCTAATGGGAAATCCATGCCATCCATTAGATGAAGGACGAAAAATAACTCGGACTTGAATGGTTCTTGACTGATTTAAATGTGGCCCACTGAGTTTTTTTAGAATGTCGTCCGAATTGTGTTCGAACGATTGGATTTAGATCCTCGCGATATTCTGCAATTCTACCACCTAGGCAGTGATAAGAGGATCGATGGGAGACCAATGGACGATTCAGATCTGACATTTGGACGAAGATTAGGACCCACTATGGTCAACTGGTGAATGCCTCTCGAACGCTGTTTGCATTTTTGGAAATTTTGAAGAGGAAGTCGGTCAGCGCCTGCTGACTATTTCATCCGTTCGGTGCACGGTGAGTCCTCGTGTACATGGTGTACACGCACTACATCATAGGGTCCATTTTGATGTTTTAGTGAAATCCTCTCCGTCCATCCATTCTTTCATATCATTTAAACCGTCAATACCAATTTTGAAGCTATCCAAGTAACAGATGGGCCCAAAATCAATGGTTTATGGGCTGATCTGTCCGTTGGGCCATTTTCACAGGGTTTCAACGACTGAAATTTAATGTGTACGGTTAATTTATGGTCCTTAGGCCTTGTGTAAAGTTTCGAGCTGAACGGATGGTGGAAACCCTGTGATCTTGCATTCTGGCTGATTTTCGGGTCATGTGAGCTTCGGTTCCTCAATTTTCTCGGATTTCTGGCATCGATCTTGGTCCCCTGGAGTCCATCCCATGCTTTGGTGAATTCTGAGTGTTAAATCTCATCTTTTAACACCCTATTTCGATCCAAGCTTGTAAATACACCATGCATCACAAACACGATTATTTCAGGCCGTTAAACCGTATCATGATGGTAAATCCAAGTAATAACTGGGGTCTGATATGCAATATTTGACCCTCAACGGTTGGGCTTAGGTTCAATCTTTAAAAGACCTTGCCCAAAGTTGC
This sequence comes from Magnolia sinica, assembly GCF_029962835.1. Classification (NCBI taxonomy): domain Eukaryota; kingdom Viridiplantae; phylum Streptophyta; class Magnoliopsida; order Magnoliales; family Magnoliaceae; genus Magnolia; species Magnolia sinica. Next base: position 80,705,622 of record NC_080582.1, read on the forward strand.
ACCCATACTTTCCATGTTGATGACTTTGTGCATGTGTGCATACATTATGCGTTACTCAAGCAAAGCATGGTACAATCCTCTTTGTTGTCTTTTTTTTATCGTTTCTTCTCAGTGGATTTGGTATGCAAGCATTAAAAAAGAGATGAGCATGAGAGACTACAAAACTGGTATGCACACGACCACAGAAAGCGACCTTTTCGAACTTCAAACGCCTAGTTAGCGATCATGGATCTGAATCCTCCATAACACTTGTTTCAAAGCACCCAAGCTTGTAGAGCCCACCATGTTGTAATGTGTAAAATCCACTCTGTTCATCAGGTTTTGTCCTTTATTATAGGACCGGGGGGGAACAGTCAGCAAGATCTACAATTCAGGTGGGCCACACCACAGATAACAATGTGGATGTGATGCCAACCATAGGTTTACGCATGGGGCTACCCTGGCACGTATCTTTCATCAAGCCCTTAAATCAAGATGAAGTGAAAATATAAAAATCAGCATGAATCAAGTGGGCCACACCTTGTGAATTTAAGAGGTTTTAGGGGAAAATTTACCTTGTTCCCATTAGTGTGGCCTATCAGAGTGTTTTATTGGAATAATTATTTGTATGCACGGTTCAAATAATGGTTTGCAACTGATGGACGGAGTGGATGTAAATATAAATCATGTGTTGGGATTTTGGCCTGCGGAATCACAAAGATCTAGATCTAAGATAGCAATCCAATGGCACCAAGCACACAAGAGAACACACAGATTTAACGTGGAAAACCCTTGCGGGAAAAAAATCACGGCACAAAGCAACAGAATTCCACTATGAAAGCATCAATTACAAAGAGAAGACTTACCCGATTCGAACAACCTCGAATCTCATCCTTGCTACACCCTTTGATAACCGTAGAACCCTTTAGAATACTTTTAGGAAGCCTTAGAATACTTTAGAATAGCCTTAGGGACTTCTATTTATAGTTTAGAAAACTCCACTTACGCACCTAGTCCGGAAAAGTCCGGAAACCGCCTTAAATTTACGCAGTCCATGCAGGATCTACATAACCTCGACTAATCGAGCCGAGGCCTCAACTGGTCGAATGGCACCCTCGACTGGTCGAGCCTGACCCTCAACAGGTCAAGCAGCTCGGACACCGAAAACCTGTGCTCGTTGGACTTCAAGTCGAGATGGCCTCGACCGGTCGAGTGGACCCTCGACTGGTCGAGCAAGTCCTTCGTCCGGTCGAGCAGTGCAGAATATTGAAGACATCGGTCTTCTGACAACATCATGGTTGGCCAAATAGAGCTAGAGTTTGTCATCGGAAAACATGTGTGGTAGACAACTCCGATCCAGTTATCACGGTTAGAGAAGAGTTTTTCACCGTACCAAGCCGGTCAAAATAATAATAAGAGAATTTTATAGAATAGTACCTTATTAATTTGGTATTTACGTTTTAGTACTTGTTTCAGTTGAGTTATTGTCAAGCAGGTTCATTTTGTTAGTTTTATTGTCCACAGTTTAAAGCATGATTTTTCTTAAAATGACAAAAATGTGGAGCCTTTATCCTAGTCATGTATTACATATGGTGAACCATGAGCCCCACTATGATTTATGTGTTTAATCCACACCATCTATCCAATTTGCCAAATCATTTTAGGGCATGAGCCCAAAAAAAGGCAAATAAAATCCTCAGTTGGACCACACTACAGGAAAGGAAATGAGGATGGTGAACGCCCACCATTGAAATCTTCTTGTGGGCTAAAATACACCTAATTGCAAGATTTTTTATTTTTTTTTGAATTTCCCGTCCATGGTTAGGCCCATGATATAAATAGTTTAGATCCTCGAGAAATGATCACACATGTATGGAGTTGTGTGTGTCCACAATTTATATTTGTGTGGTCGTTTGGTTCAAAATTCAGTTGCTAGTACATATGTATAGTGTCAGGCATATTAGAGCCTTTTAGAATTCAATCTGAGCTGAATGCTTATGACCCTTAGCACAGAGATAAATAGAGAGACTGTGAGTATTCGTCTTTGACCAAGAATCGAGGCAGTTTGGTTGTCTATTCAGCCACCTGTAAATGAAATCAGGTGATTTGTGAAAGTTAGAGTTCGCCTTTCTAATTAGTTCGTTTTACCTTTCAACCAAAATGATATTTTCTCACCATGATAGCAGAAATAACTCAATTTATGCAATGTGAGAGCAAAAAGAACCCAATTGTATTAAATTGAATAAAACTAAATACATTCAATGTTATCATTCGGTGATTCAACATCTATTTGGTAGATGACGAGGCATTAAATCTAAGCCTTCATCAAACAATGACTTGGACATAGATGAAGCAAATTACAATACTAAGAAGAAAAAGAAAAAAGTCTTCCTTGCAATTCAACACTTACGTAGATGGAAGAGAATTACGCTACTACTAATATATGTCTGTTCAGTATAACAATATAGACAAATAAGATTACACTACTCATATGCTAAAATCGGTCCAGCATAGCAGCATATACGAGTTGCCCAGTTTAAGATAAGTTATGTTAAGGTAAAATAAAAAGAAAAGCAACAATGAGTTGTAGATTTCATTTGATTTGTGTTAAGTTGGCTAGGCCCAGAGCTCTTTGATCTTCCTCCTATTTATAAAGCTTTGAGGTGGTTGCAGGAGGGAGATCTTCGTAGCCATTCCTCATGTATGAAAATCAGTATCTAGGCCTTATAATAGTCGTGGCCTATCAAACAATGCTATGTTTGCTAATCATTTGTCATAGGTCAACCATTGGTTGCACGCACGTCTTTCTTCTGTTATATGGACTAGAGACTCTCTCGAGATGTCATATGTTGGTGATAGCTATTCATTTCGCCATGCGAACGTAAACAATATACCATGAAACTTGATCAACTTGACGTAATTGTTACTTTGCTCCTCAAGCATTTTTCGCCATAATACATCTACGCAATGCCAAAGGACATTGACCGAATGCGTCATTTGCTGCAATTGTGTTTTGGTCAAAACCCAACTTGGGTCATGGGGCCATTATGCTGATTAGCTGGCTTTACCACGTGAGTGAGATACGGGACATATGTATTATTGTTGTAGCCAATTAGGCTTGCCCTTTTTTTGTTACTCATGACTTTAAGGATTTTGATTTTCTTTGACTGTCAGGGCAGCCAAATAAATCTTTTGTCCATCTCTTATTGAGATTTCGCTACCACATGGCATCATCTAAGTCACTAGACCTTATGCATAACATAGTGGAACCCTATGAAAACATTCTAAATTAAGTAGTCTGGTACTCAGGTTGTGTAAGACACTTGATACGTAGGAACTTAGGACTTGCACATGTGGCACATGTTAACTCAAGATAAACAAACTAAGTTGTGGAACCCACGATGCCAGTCGTTGAGTCGCAGTCTCAAAATCAAATATTTGGTGGAACAATCCTAACCTTTGGTTCATAAATACTTGTTTGTTCAAAGAGGCCTATTGAATCATTTTTATTTTCTTACCGTCCAACAACTGACCCCTAATTCAATAGTGATATAATCAAATGAGTGTAATATTTTGCTCGCAACACATCTAAAATGAGAAATATAATCTATATAGTTTATTTCAACCTAGCTTTGTGCCACTGAGGCAATTTACATGTGCCCATGTATCATTCAGGATACTCCAATATAATATCGAAGCTTTTTCTCTTCTAAACATGGGTCCCCAAACCCTAAACCCTAAACCCTAAAATGTTCTCTGTCTTAAAATGGGAGTTTTTTTTTTTTTTTTAAAGAACCTTATTATTTTGACATTTGTGTCCCAATACCAATCGATTTCCTCAACCTATTTATATTCGAGTATCCCCAGATTCTTTGTACCTATGGGCCCCATAATTTGCAGTGATCAAAGTTGTTCACTAAGCGGTACATAGGGAAAGATCCAAGTTTTTCAGCAATTGGGTTCCACCATCCAACAACATCAAATTAACTACGTAAAAGCAACCACGTATCAAGTGCAATATTTTCACAACGTATGCCAAATATACAGAAGACAATTCATTAATGGGCAAATCCTCAAGGAGTCGTAGCGCTTGGGTATTCTCTGGATAAGAAACAGTAACCGTTAGAGCTACGTCAACATCCAAGCACATTTGATGGCTTATCATTGTGATGAGGATGCGTTTGACAACAACAAGGCATGATAAAGTAATGGCAACCGCCACTTTACAGCTAGCAAACAATATGCAGAGTTGTCCCGTAAGCATTGGTTATTCTCACAACATCATTCAAGAGATTATAAATAGCAAATGAGAGTTTGAAGCAAAGGATCCCAGCATTAATGCAAAACCCAACAGCATATCAAAACAATCAATCAATCTAACGCAACGTTGCTTATCCAATCCTCTAGGTTACTTATCATCTTCCATGCTCACCAACATGGAATCCTTAATTACTAGGATTAGCTCAATCCGTCCCCGCTCTAAATCGGATCAACTTAGTCGTAACCTGTAGTTGTAATTCTCTTCCATTTGCACTTGCGTGCCACATCTAAAGAAATATTGTAGTCTTAGGAACCGTCCACCTACGCTCATATGCTAGGACAACAGCAACCTATAACTTTGATATTACCCACACCTTACTCATCAATACATTGTTCAATTGAACACCCCGCTGCTCTCAGCCTTGTCAATGATCCTGTTGTAGTGGTGAGTTTCACTTTTCCACCTCCATCTTCGATTTCCATTTGACTATACAATTGTTGCACCTTCGAACAAAAAAAAAAAAACTCATTGGAGGAAGAGCACCAACTTTCATAAATCGTCTTATTAGCACACTCAATAATTGGCAAAATAGACGGTTGGTCTTCCTACCGTTCGACCAAGCACCGTTCTATCTTGACACCAGGGTCAGTAATGTTCAATTTGAATCGGACCATAAATCGGTTCTATCACTTCTGCAAATCTCACACATGTACCACATGACTAAATTTCAGACCAACACCACGTAGACTACCAAGCCAAGATCAAGTTGTCCATTGCTTCCAACCCTATAGCCCACTAAATGAGAGGACTGGCCCAACATTCAGTTTCTGACATCAAAATTTGTAAAATGGAACCGCTGATGGACGGTTTGGATTTGTTACCCAAGAAGCACTCGGCACATTTGGTGGCTTGTAGAGGACCCACCTTTGCACATGCGCCCAAGATAGATAATATATTTGATTTTCTGCTAGCACAAGTGGACCCAACATTGAGCTATCCCAGCCCCTTGTTACGATGCAATCCGTCACTAGGGTCCCGAAAAATCTCCAAGATAGAAAGATCCTAGCAAATAATATATGGTCCTTTCAATTGAAAATGTGTACGAGTTAGTGCCGAACGGACCATTAGACCAGTCCAAATATCTATAATAAAAAAAGCAGCTTGAATTGCTTGACGAATGGCCCCTCTTAACATTTTATCTTAAGGCATGCTCATATTAGACGTTTCCTAATGAATGGCTCAGATCACATGTTCAGTAGCGCCCCACTTTCATCCCACGGAAGAGAACAATTCCCATGTTCCCTTTTAGACAAAAGAGCTTCTCATATATGGAAGTGGATTGCGTACTCAGTAAACTCTGTGGGGACCATGTATTGTATGTGTCTTATCCAAGCTGTCCATCCATTTTAACATATCACTTTAGGGGATGATTCAAAATTTGAAGCATATCCAAAGCTCAAGTGGGCTACACCTCAGGAAACAATGTGAATTGAACACATCGTTGAAAACTTCCGAGGGCCACAGGAGTTTTGTATCAAGCTGATATTTGTGTTTTCCCTTTCATTCATGTATTTATACATTATGAACCGGTTGGATGAAAAATAGACATCAAAGCGGATCCTAGTAAGGTTTCAACTGTGGATGCCATTATCTCCTATGTTTCCTGTGGTGTGGTCCACTTGAGATTTGGATATGCTTCAATTTTGACCTCATGCCCTAAAATGAGGTGAAAAAATGGATAGACAGCATCTATAAGACACATACATCCACAGTGACCCCATAGAGCTTCTACTGATTAGTCAATTCAAGAAGGCATTTTTATTATTTACATGAACAAAGCTATGTAGCCTGCATTAAGAAAATCTAACAGAAAGTTCTATAATGAAAAATGCCTAATTAATTTGGTATGTTAATGAAAATCTTTTAAAATACGATGCCGGCATGTAGATTCAAAAGGACGCTGATTTCCTGAGGAAGCCTTTGGCAGTGAGTTCCTGCACAAGTATGCTGGGTGAGGCCTAAGAAATCTACCATGTTCATCCATTTTTAGAGCTTATTTTAAAATATTTAACCAAAAAAAAAAAAAAAAATAGTCCATAACTCAAGTGAGTTACACGAGAGGGATATTTGGGAAAAGAAATTCCTACCGTTGAAACCTTCCTGAGCTCCACCTCAAGGTTTATATGTCATCCAAATTGTTTATAAGGCCAATCCTACTAGGATGCAGTGAAAACAATATATATATATATATATAACTGGTACAAAACATTTTTAGTTTCATGTCTTAAGATGAGTTTGAAAAACGGGTTGACAGGTGTATTTCTCAACAAACATCTCAGTGGACCCCACCCCGCATCCTTGGGCAGGGACTTACTTTATGGGGAAGGCTTTGGCAGGAAATCCGCGTCCCTGATAGAGTCAGACAGTCAATGCTCTTGCAAATAGCCTCTGTACACGTGGCATATATGCACCTCAACCGGAAGCATCATAACCTATGGGACAGTTTAAGACAGTTAGATTGTCCATTCCAACTGATGGCGGGTCTATACGTTGAAACAACGGCTGGGACAGTTGGATTGTGTTACGTGCACCGCACATGTACGGAATGAATACTCGTCATCAGTCTGCCAGAGTACCATCACTTTCATGTGGAGCCCACCGTAGTATGTTTCTTAAATCCACGCTGTCCATCCGTTTTTACAACTCATTTTAAGGACATGGTAACAAAAATGAAGCAGATACAAATCTTAAGTGGATCACACTACAGGAAACAGTGGTGATTGAATATGCACCATTAAAATCATCTTGGGGGCCCACCCGAATGTTTATTTTACGTCCAACCTGTTGGTAAGGTCACAAAGACCTGGATAAATGGACTACACGAATACCAGCTTAATCCAAAACTCTTGTGGCTCACAAAAAGTTTTTAATGGTCAATCGCCACTGTTTCCTGTGGTGTGGTCCACCTGAGATTTGGATCTGCTTCATTTTTTTGGATCATACTCTAAAATGAACTGTAAAAACGTATGGACGGCATGGATGTAAATCATATACATCACTGTGGACCCCACAGTCAAGGATCCACACCCTATTTTTCTCTCGCTGGTGATGAAAATTGCATTCTTCACTGGTTGTGCTTCCCAAGAAAAAAAAAATAGAAATAAAAATCTTTACCGGGCGGGGTCCACGTGGCGGATCCTTACCTCAAAAATAACCTGATCAGTCTGTCCGTTATGACTGTCTGATTTGAGGCCCATGTCCCCATGAATGTGGGGCATGCACTTTACGTATACGTAACGAGTGTGGAAGATCCCAGCCATTCATCATGTGGCCTCTGACGATGTAGATACCCTGAGCTAAAATACAGCTTATCCACTAATAGTCCAGACATGTAGACTCGATGTGGAGGACTCGTCAGATACGTTTGACCGTCCAATTATTTTGTATATGGTGAGAAGGGCTAAAAATAAAAGGCCTCAGCTTGAATCAGTGCCTTGCCAAGTGCTCCCGTGTGAAAGCAATCCAAACCATTTATAATCCGACTCAACAACATGACCTTAACCATCCGAAACTGAAAACCGTTCCATGTGAGAGCGGTCCAAACCAGTGATCCTTAGATCAAACCAATGTCCTGCAATTAGCAGCTGAAACTGAAAACCGGTCCACATTCATCAGCAGTGGTCATGCAGGAACATGTCAAGGATCAATAACCTATTGGGCCCCGTTCAAAAAATCAACGATTAAACGTTGTAAATCTGCCACTTGATGGTGAAAACCACTATAACTTTGCAATCTTTAGGCAGCATGTTAGTTCCAAGATGCCACATCAGCTGGCCCACTTACTGAAGAACCGTTACAAACCGTGGAGCTCATCAGGAGCCGATGCGCCACACATCAAAAACAGAACCCAGCAAGAAAATACTGAAACCTATGTTCAAATCGTATGCCACTAGAAAGAAATGTTAGCCCCCAAAACGCCACATCAGCTGGCCCACTTAATTAAGAATCCATACAGCATGATGGGCCCCATCAGGAGCCCAAGTGCCTCAACATCAAAATTGAAGCCTACCAAGAAAATTCCCATGTTCAAGTGGCAATCCTCTTATGTATGTGTGTGTGTGTGTGTATGAGAGAAAAGGTACTATGCACTCGACCTCACGATAACCTGCCATAAGGTCAAGCTGTGTGGGCCCCACCGTGATGCATGTCGACCATCAACACCGTGCATTTGATGGGTCCCCTTTAAATTACGGGATATCCCAAAAATCAGCCGTATACGGAACTCAGGTGGGCCATACCATCTAAAATCATGTGAAGACACCGTTAAAACCTATAAAAGAACTTGGTGGGGCCGACCTGAAATTTGCATGCATCTGAAACTTGGTCTGAACCCTCATCCAAGTGGGACACACATAATGGATGGGCTGGATTTGCAAACCACATCTCAGTGGGCCCAAAAAATGATTATGAATGTTTTAATGGTGCACGGCCCCTCTCCACTTCTGTATGTGGTGTGGCTCACACAAGTCACAGATTGACTTGATTTTTGAGACCTAGGCCCACGATGGAATGGTGCATCTGACTGATGGGGTAGATGTTCAAAACGCATCACAGTGGGGCCCACACAGCTCTACCTCATGGGACGGACTCGTGAGGTCGAGCGCATATTACCTTTTCCCCATATATATATATATATATATATATATATATATATATATATAGTGAAATAACTATAAATAACTGTATAAGTTGTCAGCTTACATCCTAATCAAAAGCCAAGATTCAGCATGATATGATTTGAACATGACCCTCATATGATGATCACCGCCATTCAATTGGGAACCCACAAAATAAACAGTGAGGCCACTTTTAATCTTGCCCTCCATCTTGAACACACTTAACCGTGCGGCTGTTATTTACCTAATCATGGTTGCCTTCAGGTCGTGCAATTTAGTGGGACCCTCCTACCCAACAGCCCTTATTGATCATAGGTGGGCCCATTTGGGCCCCACATAGGAATTTGTACCTAAAAAGGTGTGAAGAATTCACATACCGGATCACATGAACACTTATCCTCTACCACTAAGAAGAATAATTCATACGAATTGACTACAGAAATTAGTTTTCTAAAAAATAAATAATAAAATGAAATGAAAAACTAAAATTCTACTAGCTCATGTATCAGATTGATATCTTGAAATTGGAGGTGAATGAATCAGCATCTTTGAGATGATGACACATACAATGTATCATCCATGCTCACCCCAATCTACTGCTACACATCAGCAATACATTTTTTTTAAAAAAAATCAGAGGGAGGAAAAAAAAACAAAACAAAACAAAAACATGGTTTCCAGTCAGGCATATTGCACAGAATGGTACGTTAGAACGCTGTGCCAAAGTTGCCTGATCACACTCGATTTTGGTGACAGGAAGAAAATGAAATTGCAAATCCTTATGCATTTTTTGACAGATGGGAAGGAGGCAAAATCTATTTACACATTAGTTGGACTGGAGAAAAGAGAGCTTAGTTGAAGATTTTAGTAAAATCCCTTTCATCCTCCCCACCTGTCGGATAAATTAAATGGAAGTGACTGAAATTTAAAGCAGTGGGGCCTGGCCTCTTCAAGATCCATTCGCCGAACATCCCGATTCCTCACCTGTAAGACAAGTTCTACATACGAAAAAGCACAGCAGCAAAATTTCCAACGTTTCTGCTTTATATTCATGACGAGCCTGGAGGTTAAACATCATAATCAATTCTGTGCTCAAAAGATGGAATGTATGGATGGATGGATGGATGAGGAATGCTACCTGCACAGCCACATCTGCGCCTCAAAATGTGACAATGGGGCCCTAGCTGAAAACCAGCCCAATCCAGTCATCATGTTTGCCACACATATACATTGAATGTCGATCATTGGTAATCCTTTTCCAGTCGACTTTTTTTTTTTAACAAAGCTATGGCTAAGGATGCTTTAGAATCTAAAGGCTATAAAATTAGCCAGACTACAACAGTGTTATGGAATGCAATTTTAGTAACAATAGGAGTGGAACCGAGAAATGGCTAAGATTTCTGACCAAGTACCCAAAATGACTATTTTCAATATTTTGAGTCGACAATTCTTGAGCAGAGAGATTGCAAAGAATGTTGCTCCTAGAAAGGATGAAGTGGAGATGTGCCTCTGGAGTTTTATGTGATTGCTGCTTACCAACCAAACTGAAGGGGGAATTTTATAGGATGGCTATAAGACCGGCCATGCTTTATGGAATAGAATGTTGGCAGTCAAGGAACAACATGTTCGTAGAACGAGAGTAGCTGAAATAAGGATATTGAGATGGATGAGTGGCAAGACAAGGATAGTATTAGAAATGAAAGCATTTGAGGGAACTTAGAATTACCACAAACCCGTAAAGAGCAAGGCCAGTACAACAGAGACCAATAACTGCTCTGGTTAGGAGTGAGTTGGCCCAAGTTGAAGGCTCTAAAAGAGCAAGGGCAAGGCCCAAAAAGGACATGGGTGGAGGTATTAAGAAAAGACATGATGGGCATTAGTTATGGTCCTTGATACAGTGGAATGGCAGACCAGGATTCATGTAGCCAATGACAATTAGTTGGGATAAATGATGATGATGATATATACTAATGGGCATCCAAAATAGTGGACCAGCCTAATTGGCCAGCTATGGCTTGTCACAGTGAGGCCCACTAGATAAACGGATTGGATCTCGTGCACATTAGCACTTGCCCACACTTGGTGTTATGCAATTTGCAGAACGCTGACTGCAGGTAGGCATTCCTCTGGATGGGTTGATAAATGATTGGTGTGAGCACAAGAAATGGTAATGATTGTGATGAGCTTATGATGATGTTCCAGGCTCTCCCGCTACTAGTATGTCATGACATGGTATGAGATCAAGAATTGTCTCACGTGACATGAATGAGATTCAACACCATCTGGAGAAATGATTAAGGCAAGATGTATGTCTCTAGAAGTATAATCCCTAATGTCACAATGCAAAACATAGACCAAATGTCCCTGCATATGAATCCGCAAATGGATATGTGCCCCATGAACCTTCCTATTTAGAACAAAATGTGACCAATTCAACTGAATTGCCCGATGCCGATGCACGCCTTCAACAAAGATAATGCCCCAAGTAACCTTTTTTTTTTTTTTTAACCCACATGAAAGATGGCAATGGCACTCATGATCCCCATGTGCATTCACACAAGCAGAGATGCTAATGATGATTCATGTCATGAGATGCAATGGCATGATGCCCATCATGTGGTCCATTCTTATATTCTTCATTAGGAGCAAAAAGAGCAGAATACATCCCTTCCAGCTACTGATAGGTGGGAGCGCCATTAGTCTCAGCAGCTGCAACCATGCCGTTGCCTCCATCCTTCCTCCTCCCGAACGGGTTCTTCGAGAATGTTCTAGAAGTCAAGGGCATACATGGGAAAACATATATTCCAATCCAAAATTTACAATGATAAAATGGAAAAAATTTGTGTGAAGTGTATGCCAGAGTTTGCAGAGACTTCCCACTGTCCGCTGGTGGTGAGAGGAAAACTCAACACACATTTCAAAATTGGATTTCAAAATCTCACCTTGAAACACATGTCAGGGTTGCAACCCACAATCCATGGACAGTGGGGAATTGGTGTGCATTGACCTCTTGGTGGGCCCAAAAAAGTTGAAAAGAGTGCTTTGATTGGACCAGGCGCAGATCAATATAAAACATTATAGTGATGACAAAGCAAATTATGAAACAACAGCGCCATTCAACTCATTGATCAAATTATACAGATCAATCAGCAGTCAGAAGAAACAGAAAAACATAAGCATTCATCAATAAAATGTGAAATCCTTTTTGGCTTTCCACACATTAAAATCTGGTAAAGGCTTTTTTTTCCTCTCTTTTTCACTATCAAAAACTTAAAATTTCTTCTTCTCGAGAATGTAATTATATATAAGAACTGATCACTAAACAGCAATTGTAGTTTAACCTACAACCCAGTTTAACAAGAACTTTTCCCTTTGTTAACGGAAGTGGATATCGCCCACCTAGCTCTTTTTCTCTTATTGTTTTTTGTTTATGTTAATTAGGATATGTTGGGTATTTTTGCTTTGTTGCTTAAAGAATATACTACTCGTATTGGATTCGTATAGTTATAAAAAGGGAGAGAGGGGGAGGTCCAACTCAATTAGGGGCAGGGTTTTTCTCTTCTCTTGTTCTTCTCTTCTTTCACGTGCTCCAGTGCCTGCTACAATACTGCTTTAGTACCATGCTACAGTACGAGCAGATTGTTCTACATGGTATCAGAGCTTTCTTGTTTCTTATCTAATCCATCTTTCTCCCATCTACCCTATCCTTTTTCCCTTATTTTATTTTTGAGCTCTCTCATCCTTGTGATGAAAATCCTTTAAGAAGCCTAGGGTTTCTTTTCTTTTTGATATGTGAACATGTGGTCTGACTGCCTTAGTCAGATGCAGTGTTCGTGATCATCAACCCTCGTGATTGGTTAGAACGTGTGGACATGTGGGCTGGTTATTCTCTTCAACTGTAGTGTGCATACCATATGAAGCATAAAAGTCAAGTGTTCATAAGTCGTGAAAGGTCAACCCGCATTCGTATAAGCTGGTGGTATATATTCTAGTCCCTTGTCCTTGATGAAGTCAGAAGTGATTCAAGAACTGGATTCATAAATTCAACTGATTTTTTTAGGGGCCCAAATAACCTCTATTGAATTATATGGAACAAAATATCTCCAATGGTCCAAGTCTGTTCAAGTATTTTTAACGGCAAAGGGGATTGAGGAGCTTAAGAAGTATATTTAAAGGCATTTTCTCACTAAAGATATGCGTCATCATCAATATTTTCTTGGTATAGAAGTACCCATATCAAAGAAAGGAATTAATTTGTCTCAAGGGAAATACGTTCTAGATTTGCTCATGGAGATAGGCCTCCTTGGTACTAAACTAGTTGGTACACCAATAGATTTGAATCACAAACTTGTTGGTGATCAAGGAGATGTATTTGAAGACCTGAGAAGGTATAGAAGACTAGTGTATAGACTTATCTATTTAACCATTGTTTGGCCAGACATATCTTATGTTGTGAGTGTAGTGAGCCAATTTATAAGCACTCCGAGGGTACTTCACATGGATACTTATTCAAATTTTGTGATACCTTAAAAAACCACTAGGTTAGGGAATTCTATACAAATGGAACAATCATCTTCAAATCATAGGATACTCTGATGCAGATTGGGCAGATTCTTTAATAGATGGGCAGTCTGCTACTAGGCACTGCACATTTGTAGGAGGAAATCCAACTACGTGGGAGAATAAAGAGCAGATTATTGTAGCCCGATCAAGCGTGGAAGCAGAATATAGAACAATGGCTCATACTACATGTGAGTTAGTGTGGATCAAGAAATTGTTATAGAGAGATGGGGTTTGCAATGAATCTACCTATACAGTTGTATTGTCATAATTAGGAAGCAATAAAAATCCCATATTGCAAACAATCTTAGTCTATCACAAGAGAACTAAACATATTGAAGTTGATCGTCACTTCATACATGAGGTCTCCAGTGGTGAAATCTCTACATCGTATATCCGGTCTTAGGATCGACTTGCCAATGTATTCACCAAGGCTCTTTGTTCATACTCAGTCAACACATATTTGCCAAGAATGGCACCGAAAACATCTATGTTCCAGCTTGAGGGAGAGTGTTAACAGAAGTGGATATGGCCCACCTAGCTCTTATTCTCTTATTATACTTTGTTTATGTTAATTAGGATATGTTGGCTATTTTTGTTTTTGTTACTTAAAGGATATACTTGTCATATTGGATTTGTTTAGTTATAAAAGGGAGAGGGGGGGGAGGTCCAACTCAATTAGGGCTTTTCTCTTCTTTTCTCTTCCCTTCTCTTTTTCTTCTCTTCTTTCACATGATACAGTACTGTGCTACAGTGACCTGCTACAGTAACAAGCAAATTGTTCTACACCCTTAAAAACCTAGAGTCCAACTTTACAAGCACTTTGCCCTTAAATATGATATTTTCATGGGCAAAAGTTGAAATGAAAATTATGAAGGTGTTATAAAATGAGCCGTATGGTACAACTGTATGTCAGTGATCAGTTCTTAATAAAAATAACTGAAGCAGGTCAACTAAAATGATTCATTTTCAATGAGTACCAGTAGGTGATTATTGGTCAGATGCTACAGTAGTGAAGCCAAATGAAAGCCAACCCTTCAGAAAAACCTGAAATAGCACGAAGGTGGTACCCTTTTCTAAGAGACACTACATCATCCCTTGTGCCCCTGTCATGTGGCAATCCATGTCCTCCATCCATACGGTCCTTCCATAAACGGGCCACATGGTAAAGATGATCAGAGATAGTAACTGCACAGTGCACACCAAGGGTGAGCTAGAAACAAAGGTCCAGATTTCAGTAAAAGCATGGAGAAGAGGATCTCTAACCAGCGGGATCTTTTTGCATGAGGCCCATCTATGGACATATGATACAAATGGTCTGGATCACCACAACTGGGGCAGAAGGGGCAAGCGACCACCATAGCAAACCTCCTTTTTGCTTTTCCCACAAAATAACTCAGCAGAAATCACTATATATTAAAGGATATTGTATTCGCATGCCGCCACGTCCAGAACTAGGGAGAACAGCACCCTGCAAATTCTGGTGCACTGTTGTTGCACTGTTCACATCCTGCAGGGACGGTCCAAATACCATGTAAATCAAGACAGCAAGGTATGAAATGATAGGTTATGCCCAGCACTTAACCGAGATAGTTGACAAAGAAACACCTAAGACTATCTAAATGGTAACATAACATAACCAAAGCAATTGCATAAAGAGTATATTTTATTGAAAACTGATCACCTACAGGCAATGGCACCACAATTTCCGGTGCAATACCACATTTCAGCCCACATGCCACTTGTCTAGGACATCCATACCACAAGGACTGTAGGCCCCACCACAAACATCACCTGGCACAAAAAAACAGCCTGGTTCGCTCACCAGATGGGCCAAACCATTTAAACGAATGGACAACCAACAGTCTGGATCCACATTCATTATGGCCCAACTAGAGAGTGGATGAGCTGGATTTTTTTTTATCATCCTACCATTTTCACGGTGAGGATGTCCTACACAATTGGCAGTCAACTGGAAAGATGGTACAGCAACACGAGTTGTGGTGCCATAGCCTGTAGGCAATCAGGTCTCTATTTTAATTCACCATCATCATCTCAGCCATTCTGCCAGCAATTTGGGGTTGGCATTTAAATGGTAAATTGCAAAAGGAGTGTATTTTTAATTTACTTACTTCAAATTCAATGAAGCACACCGTGTTTCTCTCCTGCCGCAAAATCTTCATTTGCTTATAACCAGGTTGTCTGCATAAGACATGATTGGTTTCATCAACAAACATGAACATAATTGGCACAAATGTAAAACAACATGAACTGCAACCATTCGATCATTTTGAGCTTCTGAGGTAAGGATTCATACGCACTAAAAAGGCCCCTCAATTCTTCCTCGATTATGTTTTCTCCAAGGTTGCCAATAAAGAGAGTATTGCAAGGAGGATTATCTTTTGTGTTCTGCAGAGAAAGAAGACCAACAGGCTATTTCTTTGAACAATGCAATTGATGATGACAAACATGCATGGTTATGAGATAGATCTTTCAGGACTGAAGAGAAACCTGCTATCAAAAGCAAATGTGCACGCAATAACCAGCAGTAAATACAATAACACGAGACTATTTGACCACAAATCCACAGGATATATGACAACGGTGAAGGGTAGCAACTATTATCTTTTCTTTTCTTTTTGATTTTGAGGAACTTTTCTAAGAAAAAGTCAAGAGATATAGAATGAGTTATCCATGCAAAGAGCAGCTCAGCTAACACCCTCTTTTGCCAACACATCGGCAATTTTTGCCTCCCAACATAGGCAAACTAAATATTTGAGTAGAGGCAATATTCCAGGCTTACTGAAAATGAAGCTCCGGATTGCTCAAAAGATGACCACAGAATTGACCTTTTTTTAAAATCAACTTCAACAATTGCCAGACAGGACAGGAGAAATTATTTTTTTCTCTTCTATAATAATATAATTGAGTCCTGTTCTTGGCAGTCTCCCATTGGTCCAGAAAACAAAAACCAATTCAAGCCTCAGGAACTTTTCTTAATCTGACTATTATTTGGTTGATGTAGCCTTGTCACAAAGATACTGACATTTTCCAATGAAGAATGTAGAAGAATTGTATTACAGTGGTTAGTATTTATTGTATGGAACAGAAAACTATTTCATCAGACACAATTATTCATGGTATATAACAAGTAATTAAGACCATACAGTGTATTTAAATTATTAAGATACCAGTCATTATCACCCCCCAAATTCATAGATGACGTCCTAACCGTCCCCATAGACCAGAAATTCTCTCCAAATGCATCAGTAAATGGATTTAATGAGGTGATTAAGTGCCCATCTGGATGCACCCCCAGAAGGGACTTTTGATGCCAAAATGCCGTTTTGAGCCAAACCCCAGGTCCGTATCTGTGTTTAGATGAACTTACACAAAACCCTGTCTGATATGGTGATACCCCATCCATTGAAATCGGCGCTAAAATCCCACTAGCTGAAAATCCATATTTGGTTTTCAGCGAGTCCACAAGAAGTCAACAGACAGAAGGGGTTTGTGGGAAACCCCTTTTGCAGAAGTTGCATCCAAACGAACTCTAAAACCCACACCCGTGACACTAGGGGCTATTCATGGTTTTATGGAATCCATTACCTCTCATCGGGTCACTATCGCATCCAACTCAGTGATGAGAATGAGATGATTATAGATTAACAGCCACCACTGACTAACATTCATGGACTACGAATTTTTTTTTCTATGCAATACCACTCTTCAAATGCACAAGTGTGGATTAGGATACCTAACCTTACAGTGGAATATTGGAGAATGAAACAAGCTTTGCTACTGTCCAAAAAATAGATATATAAAAAAGCAGTTGGGTGCAGATTGATGAGCCTGATCAATGTGTATAAACTAGTGCCTGCCAAAGTTGACATGAGAAAAGATTGAGTAAAATGGTTTAGGAATGGAAAGTCAGAGTTGGTGAGTTTTGACTTTCTAGCAATTGGAACCTCCCAAAATTCCGTGACCGTGCAAAATTGTTGGTAATGTTGAAGAACAACATGTCTAGTTCATGATGTTTAATGACTCCAGCTGCAGTACCAAAACAGCTTGAATGAAACCAGAGTGATTACCTGTTTTTCCTTTCCTTTTCTTTTTCTTTTTCTTTTTCCTAATGGGTGAACCCGGTGGGATTTTCTTGGAAAAGGTGTGACCACAAGCACCAGTTCATCAAATGGGTGGAGGTAGGTGTCCAAAGAGAAGCAAAGGCTTTCTCCACATTTCATCATCATCATCATCTAAGCCTAATCCCAAAATGTGGGTCGGCTAAATGAATTCTACTCCACCATTCCAATCTATCTAGAACCATACCTTCAGTTAGACCATAGGTCATCAAGTATTTTCTTACTACCTCCATCCACGCCCTTTTGGGCATTCCCCTTGCCCTTTTAGAGCCTTCAACTTGTAACAACTCATCCCTTCAAACCAGTGTGGTTCTTGGTCTCCATTGCAAATGACCAAACCATCTAACTCTACTTTCCCTCATTTTATTACTGATTGGTACTACTCCTAAGTTCCCTCAAATACATTCATTTCTAGTTCTTTCATCCCTCGACTTGCCACTCATCTATTCAAGGTATTCGAAGATGATTATGTTACGGTAACAGTTGGAACCATTATGCATTATGGAGCTGGAACAATATTTTTTTTTTTTTTTTTTTTAAAGGCCATAATGGCCGTTACAGCCTATATGGTAAAGGTAATTACAGTGGTTGTTATGGGAAATTTTACCGTTATTGAATACCATGCATCCATCTTAACATCCTCATTTCAACTACACTCCATCCCATAAAGCATGGTGGGTCTTATAGCTTTCCTATAGAATTTATCTTTCAGCTTGAGTGGTACACAATGATCACATAAAACTCCAAAGCCGCATCTCCATTTCACCCACCCGGCTTAAATTCTATGGGCAACAATCTTCTCAATCTCTCTCCACTCTCATCAATCATTGACCAAAGGTATCGAAAGTGGTCATTTTGAGAAACTTCTTGGTCAGCAATCTTAACTAATTCCTCGTTTTCAATCCTATTGTTACTAATATTGCACTCCATATGCTGCTTTAGTCCTACCAATTTTAGATCATTTATATTCTAAAGCAGCCCTCCATAAATCTAACTTTGCGTTTACACCTTCCCTTGTCAATCAAAATTGTCATCTGCAAACATACACCATGAGATCTCTTCTTGCAAATACCTTGTTAACTTGTCCATAACCAATACGAAAAGGTACAGGCTCAATGCTGACCTTAGTGCAAGCATACAGTCACTACGAACTCACTACTCTCTACTAGCAGTCCTCAAATTTGTTACCCCCCGCCTATTGAAACCCCTTTCTTTCTTAACACCCACCAAATTAACTCTCTACATACCCTGTTATATGCTTTCTCTAAGTCAATAAAGGCCACGTGGATATCCTTATTCCTCTCACTATATTTCTCCACCAATTGTTTAAAGTAGGAGAATAGCTTCGGTGGTAGACCTCCGGGGCAGTGTTATCTAAATCATATGATTCGCGATACGAATCGTATGATTCATATCGTACGCATTTATGTATTGTTCAAAATGTTCATTGTTTCTAGTCCCTTGCCGGGATTAAAAACATGACAATTTCTCATGAATAGCTTTTTGTACATCATCATTCCACCACCAAGTTCTCTTAAATATGATTCTCCTTTTCCTCTCGATACTCCATTAACATCTTTTGCCATTTTCCCAATGCACTCCATCATCTCATTCTACATAACATTTCTCCACATTTCTTCACATGCTATCCATTTCCTCCCAAAACCTCCAAAACCATTTAGCTAGAAAGGTGACCTTCCTATTAATAAACAGATAAGCGCAGGAATGTAAAAGGTGAGGGATGGGCTGCAACTTTTTGCATAGCTGATTTTGAACCATGGTTTGCACCTTTAAAGTGCACTCCAAATTGCTTCCCCATAAACTAGGCTAGCTTCAACTTATGTATGCAAGAGCAGAGAAAGAAAAAACATGTTTTATGCACATTAACACATATTAATGTCTGACAATGCACTGTAGGATAATTAAATGGTTGTTAGCTCTACAGGTTAGATATAAAATATACATACCTACACGTGTGTCATAGATGCCATGCAATACGCATGCCATTTTTTATAGTTTAAATATTTAGTCATGCACAGTTTATCCTTATCCAATTTGATAGAATGACACAACCTAGATTCAGGCAAACTACATCAGCTAACTAAGACAAATGAACAAGTTCATGCATAAAGTAAAATCGGGTGTCAGTGTCATACCTTAAGAAAACATCCCAAAACAACAAATATTGCAGGACCAGATAACGTAAGCTTCTTTTTAGATAGTAAGTTTCAATTGAACCCAAGACCTCAATGTTCAGATAATGTAAGATATACACATCAAATACCCCATTCAATCCCCAATCAGCCAAAAAGAGAGAGTGATGCGAACACAAGCGCATTCAAGGTGTACCAACGAAGAAAGCGTCAACCACAAGTGTCGTCCTTGTGGATAAGCAACTATTGAGGAGCTGAAGATCTTTCACATGTGATTGGACATATAGAAGACTCCACTCAGGGAAGACACATGTAAAAGAAGATTAAAGAAAGAAGACCGAGCGCCCAAACTTTCCCGTACTTATGTTATTTGTGTGTTTTTAACTTAGTTAGGGGTCTTTTAGTAATTTTATGTCTTTATTTGCTTATTCTAGAGGTATTTTAGTAATTTTATGTCTTTATTTGCTTATTTAAGTAGGCTAAAGCCCTAAACTCGAATTTTAACTATTGATTAATGAAAAGCAAACCCTTTGGTTGCCTCCTTCCTCTCTTCTCTCTAATGGTGCTTCTTCTCTCCCCTTGATCTTCTTCTTCTAATTTCTTCTTGTGCCCCTCCAACTTCTTCAAGGTAATAATTTTCTTCCTTTTATTTTTCAATTTTGGCTAATCCTTCTTCGATCAAAATCTTGAGAACCGATCTAAACCCTAAATCCCCAAATTCTCAAATCCCTAATCCGAAAAACTTTTTGGTTCTTCGGACTAGTGATCTTCATTGATCGATTGGGTATGACTATGCAAGATCGGGAGGTCTCATCCCTCGCCGGATCCAACCTAAGTAGTAATTGAATTCCATAATCCATGGTTGTAGTGATGGCCCGCTCCATTGCATGTTTCCTTTATGATTTTCTCAGTTATGATGATTACTGCTAGAATTTTAGATCATTTATTCCTTTTATTTCCGCTATTTAATTATCTCCATGAGCATGCATCATAATTAGGGTTGTCCTGCGTCAGAGAGAGAGAGAGAGAGAGAGAGAGAGAGAGCCAGGATTAGCATCCAAAGAAATTAAGTGGATCTCGTGTTTATAGAATTGTGTCATAGGATGGAAAACCTCCATAGATTTGATTAACATGCAATAATTAGCGGTACAAAATTAGAGCAGATCACTGAGGATCATGCCTTTGTGAATTTAACAAAGGGATGGCGGAAGAAGAGAACAGAAAGAAAATGAAGTAAAATGGCTTCAAATGCAGCCAAACTGAAAAGTAGAATATGGTCATTACATGAACAGGAGCATAACCAGTAGGTGCTGGCAAGGGAGCGGGAGTAGGCATGGCAACTTGAGGAACTGGATAGCCACCGTATGGATCATATGGAGCAGGTTGAGTAATATACCTGCAGGTAAAAAATAAAAAATAAAAAAGCAAAACAATTGAATGAGGTACATCCGAAACTGAATAACAAAAAGGTTTGCTATCCCACAAATCGAGCATCACAGATACATGCTTCACACTGTTACCTTCAATGTAAATCGTAAAATAGATCCTTACCCTTGGGGTCCCCAAACAGGTGGAGCTGCAGGGTGAAAAGGAGCGGGACTTGGATAACCCGTGTGAGTATAGTCACCACCAGTTCGCAAGCGCTTACTTTGATCAAAGGAACTAGAATCACCAACCACACCTATGCACAAAAGGAAACAGCACAACAACAACTCATTTAGCTTAATGCATTCTAGCAACCAAACCTACCTCAACATGAAAATTGAACTGCTACACAAAACTTTAGTTGCCTGCACTGTAGAAGTTTCAAATTTCAAATACACGAGCAAAGGTCCATGCTAGTTTACACCTCTCAACTGATCCTGAAGGACTGAATTGTGTTTGGATATTGCTTGCAAAATCTCACAGATTACTGGACCAATTGATTAGTACCAGAACCTAGTTTGCAAAAGTATCTGCGGTATCACACTGGCCGGGGTGTCCATTACAGATCGGTCATTGTGGAAGGTGATTCAGAAAGTGCCATTTCTTGGGCCATTTGCTCCAGTTGTGCCCAGTGGAAGTAGATTTCACAGTTAATGAGATGAAGTCGAGGGTTGCTGCTTTGCCACTGCTTTTAGGCTTGCTTCTAGAGAATCCATTAACAGATACTCTTACCAAAGAGGGAATTTGTCAGCCACCTCTTGTAATTGGACGCAGTTATCCATTGCCTTAATGGATAACCGTTACTATTTTCTTCCAAACAAAATCTTTTGTTGTCGATTACACACACACACACACACACACACACACACACACAGTAGCTTTTCCCATATCTCCCTATCAGATGATTGAAGACATCCAATTTGAATCTTGCAATTGACAAATACCAGCAATAGCTTTTGCAGGGCCTTCTGACTATATGAATTCCAGTAGGAGATCTAGAGTGGTCCCATAACAGGTCAAAGCTTGGGCCATCAGATTGCAGATTGGTGCAGATCAGGCCCATACATGGGTCCAAACTACAGGTCAGGCTTATCCAACTGTATGGATGCAGATCTGGATCATTAAACCATCCCGATTGAAGATTTGAACCACATCAAATGTCCAGATTTACCTGATCGACCATCTGGATTAGACCAAGGACTGTGATGGTTATACTGTACCGAATTAAGGCCTAAATGACTGATCAGGAATGATGCAGCATACCAATTGGACTGTGGGGCCACCAATCCAATTGGATGGGCTTGATTAACGACTGGTTGTATTTTGGGATCCACAAGTCCAACCATACCCCTTGAAATGAATTTTTTTAATAGCGACAAAAATATAATAAAAAAAGAAAAGGGAAACATGTGGCAAAACAGCCCAAACAAGCGGGCCACTTCTCACTCAAGTGACCAACTCGTCACTTAATCTAGCCCAACAACAAACTCTAAAAACTAGAGCAAGCCAAGTAACGGAAGAAAAAACAAGCAAGATGGTCTTTGGCTCATTAGACAAGTTGGTAGAGACGTATCCCTACTAAGGAAATGAGCAAGCTTTGAGCTCTCTTGCCTAGTGTTCGAAATATCGGTATCGCATTATGTATCGCACCCTTGGGATACAGATACGTGTCGGTTATCGCATGGGATATATCGGTTGTATCACGTAATGTATCGTTGTTGTTGGAAACATGGGGAAACATTGGATATTGGTCGAATTTTTCAATGAAATTTCAGTGATTGTTAAAAAAGACATCAATACACACTTACAAATCAAAACATTACAAAAAACAAGTGTACACAATAGGTTTTCTTTGTATGGGGTCCTAATCTATGCATTGTCTAACTGAATTGATGCGAGTATATTCAAAGTTTATTCATATAATTTGTAAATGTAATAAGACGTGTGGAAACACAAGCAACACATTCAAAAGAAAAAGAAGAATCACTAAGGGCCCGTTTGGCCACGTGCATTAGGTAGGATTAGATGGGATTGCATTAGTCGTCTCATCTAATCCACTGGCAGTGTATGTTTGGAGGAGATATCTCAAACATTGAATTGGAATCTTTGGGTCTCCCGCCCAAACCGCGGGACGAGGGCATGGATTTGGCGATCCTCCATGGATTGGGAGAATCCCGCAATTATTCACCCAAAGGCACGGTGGTTTGCATCCTACGTTGGTGAGTGAAAAGGGCAGGCTCCGTGGGTCCTACCATGATGATAATGGTGGAATCCATCCCGTACAAAATGATGTTTGGTTCATTTCCGGGCATCTACCGAAAAATGAAGTTGAGTAAGGAATGGAATGGACCACAACCGGGACTGAAACGCTGCATCCTCTGGTGCGGTCCAGTGGATTTGTGACCTGCCTCATTTTTTGGGATCATGCCGTAGAATAAACAGAGGGGAAATGAATGAACGGCGTGGATATTTTCTACTTAAATCAAAAAGGGCCGCAAACATGAGTTTAGCAATCCCGAGGGTATTTGCAAAATGACTTTTGCAATCCCATGGTATCTTTTCCAAACATGACTTTACTTCAATCCCGCGGGATAAAAGGTAATCCCATATCTTCCAAACATGGCATTAAAAAGCATGGGATATACCAAATCCACAGACAATACCTTACACATGCATTAATTGTCACTTTTTCAATTCCATCCACTTTAATCCCACCTAATGCAAGTGGCCAAACAGGCCCTAAATCAGGTTATATACATGTTTGGTTTTATGTTTGGACACAAAGATTGCAACCAATTTACAAGAAATTGGGAAATTTTTAATTTTTTTCAATTTTCCACAACTCGGTCCATCTCCTCTAAATCTCCAATTGAAGCTCCCAATCCATGACTTTTCATGTAAAACACGAAACGACATGGATTTGTAAGAATTCGATCGATACTGACTTAACACGATTTACATTTTAAAAAAAATCAAAAATCAAAAATAAAAAACGCTCACCAGATCAAACATGTGGGATATATCCCACTACTTATGTGTTTCGTATCGCACAAGTGGGATACAAGAAATATCGTGGGATATATCAGCTAATATCGTTGATATTTAAAACACTGCTCTTGCCTACCCTCCCCTAGGTGGGTCCTCCGAGCTAACAAAGAAAAAGGCAAGATGAGCTCAAGGTCCATTAAATATCCCCTTCTAGATACACATAACATCATTAAACAAGTAACCTCTAAACTCCAAAGAAGCGAGCACCAAGCCACAATGTACAAGCCAATGCTATGCTTTGTAGAGTCAATCAATTTTGACTCCCCTTTGCAGTTTGAACACCCAGAGGTTTCTCTACCTCCATGCCCACCGTCCTTTTTTGTTTCACCCAGTAAGAGGGTAGACTGGGCCCTCAAATGACACCACAGTGAAGCATCTGCCAAAGGTCCCTTTTATGATGAAACGGACCCACTCTTGATGAGGGCATCCGAGCACCTACACGAGTTTATCGAAGGAAGAGGAGAGCTTAGGCCCCAGCACTAGCTTCATTATCGTTGGATGATTATTACATGGGACCCAATGGACCCAATTCGAGTTCTTAACCGCATTAAAGACTCCACATGCATAGTTATACATCTTTAAAGACCTCACGCTAGGAAGATGCATGTAGGATGCTTATTTGGAACTGATTGATACATCTTTGGACTGTTTGGACGTCACCCAGCCTGACCTGGACCACATCTGGACGTTACAAACGTTAAACTGTGCCGTTGGATATCTTGAACAAATCAATTTGGTGATCCAGACCGTTAAATATGTTCATAGGCTAGTTTAGGTGTACAAACACTCTAGTCTGCACATCCGAGCCATGGACATGTTGGACCACATTCATCCAGGTCGTCGATCACGTGTGCACATGTGGACATACCTGTTGCATGTTGGAGATCATCCTCGTGTCGTGTGGCACATCTTTATTTCTGTTTTATTTTCGGTTCTATTTTAGGTTATTAGAGATTTATGTTTTAATCTTGACCATTAATAGATTCGGACGATCAAGAATAATTCTAGACTTAGGGGTTGCTTAGGTTTTTTATATATACTTGTTTAAAACTTGAGGCTTGAGATTATTAACATATTGAATTAAACTTCTCTACACTGCTTCTTTTGAACAAGAAAACTTCCTTTGAATGGAATTTGGTGTGAAGCCATTGGAGTGATTCCAAGTTATCTTTCGTATTCATATCAAGGTATTTCTTTCTTCTCTCTCAAACTTTTTCCCCATTGAATATTTTTCTCTCCTTTCTCAAACCCTAACTCCACCTTCATCAACCCAACTCATCACTGACCAAACTGACCCGGTCTTACCACAGTCCGTACAACTGTACGAACGTGCCCATACACTACACGGACCTGTCCGTACAGCCAAACGTTCTCCCCCTCATTGATCATTTTCTCTTCTTCTCTATTTTATAAAACCATAACCCTAACCCCAACCTTTATAAAACCATAAATTCTCAATTTTTTGATTTCCAAACCTAAACCCTAATCCATTCAAACCCTAGCAAAGCGCAAGTAAATTCTCGAATCTAGAACAAATCCTATACTAGATGGACATTCTACCTTCCATTGGGCCATGTCCAATCAATAGCCTTAAGGATCTATTTTGCGGGATTGTGATGTGGGTCTTGAGCTTGGAGCTTAATAGAATATTTAATTTCTCTAAATTTGTGGTAGATTGGCTTTATTTTATCATTGATTTATTATGGTAATCCGTTAATTAATTTATTTGCATCATCCTAGTTTAGGCCTTCTGTCCTGCATCAACTCTCCATCCAGTCATGCAACCTAAGCAAAGGATATGCAATCAACCTCAAACCATTAAAAAAAAAAAAAAAAAAAAAAAGCACCAAATGTCCCACACCATGCCACAATGAAGAAATGAATTATTAATAGTTTCCACTTCCTGCAACAGGAAACACATATTTAGCATTTGCATCTTGTGTTTCTTCAATTCGTTGACCATAGGAATTTTAGTGGCTTTAGCAAGCCAAGCAAGGCTTGCACTTTAGGAGGGATTGGAGCCTTCAAGACTAAATCTTTTCAAATTTGCCCATTGGATTTCAAAGCAATATGGTTGTCAACAGGTCAAGTCCTAAAGTACCAATATAACTGTCAACGGGCCAGGCAAGTCGGACTTCATGTTGCCCAAGCAGAACTTGAAATCCTTTAGACTAACCAAGCCCAGCCATGTCCAAATATTTTCAAAGCATTGCCCAAGCCCACTCAAATGACCATTTATCATGATTTTACTAGCCAAGTCCAGCTCATGTCAATTCACATTGGGTTAGTCCATAGATATTAAATGTGTAGAAACAACATGGACTCATAAAATCCAAAAGGAGAGAATTGTAAAGCATTCAAACACACCCTATTAAGGTACTTTTCTTTTGAAAGATAAAAGGGAATTTTATTAAGAGGGCGCCAGCTTGGCCCAAAAGCTTACAACTCTAACAAGCCAAAAGCAAAATACAATCTTTCAAACAAGAAATACAATAAGCCCACTCAAATACAAGAGATTTTGCCTTCTGAATAACCATCGCAACATCATTACTAGTGTTGTTGAAGCATCTCCCATTCCCTTACCCCCACACCAACAATAGAACCACAAAAAGTAGCAACCTCCATTCCCTCCAAGCTTGATCCCCAATAGACACCCCATGACCTGCCTCCAAAAAACTATCCACCGACACAAGCATGGACCACTGCACCTTGAAGCAAGACAGGACGCAACCCCTAACCCCCCTCGTGAAAGGACAATGAACAACAAATGATCAATAGACTCCTCACTATTCGTGCATAAGATGCGGATATTTGGGATCACCACTAGAGTTGGGCATCGGACCGAGTCAGATCGAATTGGGTCTAACTCGATTCGGTCCGAAATCTACATGGCCTGAACCAAACTCGATCCAATTCGGGATCGAGTCCAGGTCATCTAACTCGAACCAATCTGAACCACTGCTGGCCTGATCCAATCCGAGTCCAACTCGGTCAGGAAAACCGAGTCGGATCGGATTGGGCACGGACCACCCGACCACTGTTGGACCTCCGTCGAGCCAGGGCCGCACCACCCGACCATTGTCGGACCTCCATCGAGCCAGTGCGGTCCACCAGTGAGCCACTGGCTCGAAACTACATCCCCATTTTTAAAAATTTAAAAAAAAAAAATCACCAAATAACTTACCGGATCGAGCTTGGAGGACCGGACGAGTTGCTGATGGATGGGTTCAGAGTTCAGATCGAGTGCGGCTATTGGAAAAGAGGAGATGGGTGGTTAGGGTTTAGAGATGAGAGACTTAGGGTAAAAGAAATCAAAAAAATAAAATAATAATAATACAAACCTGATTCAAAGAAGATAGGGACGGCCGAACAAGTTGCCGACTTGCCAAGTTGAGCGGTGGACGGGTGAGTTCGAGTCGATATTTAAAGAAGATGAGAGGGTTCGTTCGTTCATTCGTTCGGTTTCGAGATGGGTAGGGTAAGAAAGGGTTAAAAGTAATAAATTTTATATATACAGTACCCGCTCCAGATCGGGTCGAATCGGATCGAATCGGATCGGTCCGGATTGACCACGATCCGAACTCGATCCGAAAAACTATCGGATCTGAATGGCCCTACTCGATCCGCACCGGTCCAAGCTGTCGGTTCAGTTCAGACCAGGTCGGATCCACCGAATCAGGCCAGACATGCCTAGCTCTAATCACCATTCTTTTTTCCACAGATTGTCAACGGTCAAGACTCTCTTCCTACCAACTAACCGAGCAAAGGCCGCCACTTTCGAAGGGGCCCATAGTGCCACGACATGGCCATCGGATAATGACCCTCGCCCAACTAAAGACAAATCAACTTATAGGAGGAAACCGAAAAACGACCCGAGCACTCCTTGCGCCACATCATCTTATCCTGCTCCCGACTCACTAGGCTAAAAAAAGAATTATCTAAAGAAGAGAAAATCTTCAAACTCATCGTCTGACAAATTGTGACGACATGAAAACAACCACACCACCGAGGGTCCGCCAGCTGCCTAACAATCCACAATCGAGATGTCATCAATCGACACGAATTCAACCATCAAGGGGACTTCCAATGGCCAAACATCCTTCCAAAATCTAATGTAAGCATCATCACCAAACAATAAAGCAAATTCCCTCCTCAAATTTGACTTTCGCACTATTCACTCCCTGCCACAAAGCTGACACTCTATTAAAGCTGGGCATGTCTAACCTGATCCGATGGATCCGACCCGATTCGAACCGAACTCACGGCCTAGATCGATGCGGATCGAGTAGGGTCATTCAGATCCGACAGTTTTTCGGATCGAGTTCGGATCCTGGTCAATCTGGACCGATCCAATCTGAAACCCGATCCGGATAGACCCGACCCGATCCGGAGCGGGTGCTATATATATATAAATTTTTACCCTAAAATATTACTTTTACCCCTCTTTCTTACCCTACCCGTCCCGAAACCAAACGAACAAACAAACGAACCTTCTCTTCTTCTTCTTCAAATCTCTATTCGAACTCACCCGTCCACCACCGCTCAGCCCGGCAAGTCAGCAACTCGTCCGGTCGTACCTATCTTATTCGAATCAAGTTTGCATTGTTTTTTATTTTTATTTCTTTTAACCCAAGTCCCTCTTCTCTAAACCCTAACCACCCATCTCATCTTCTCTAACAATCGCGCTCGATCCGAACTCCAAACCCACCCACCAGCAACTCGTCCAATCCTCCAAGCTCGATCCGGTAAGTTATTTGGTGATTTTTTTATAGGAATGTAGTTTCGAGCCAGTGACTCGCTGGTGGACCGCACTGGCTCGACAAAGGTCCAATAGTAGTCGGGTGGTGCAGTCCTAGCTCGACGGTGGTCGGGCAGTGGTCGAGTGGTCCGGCAATGGTCGAGTGGCGCAAGTCCAGCAGTGGTCGGGTGGTCCAGCCCTGGCTTGATCCGAACCATGCCCAATCCAATCCAACTCGATTTTCCTGACCGAGTCGAACTCAGATCGAATCAGGCCAACAGTGGTTCGGATCGGTTCGAGTCAGATAACCCGGACTCGATCCCGGATCATATCAAGTTCGGGTCAGGCCATATAAATTTCAAACCGAGTCAAGTTGGACCCAATCCGATCCGACTCGGTTCGATGCCCAGCTCTACACTCTATAGAGCAAAGAGTCTCTAGTCCACCAATCCCCAAACTTGCTTCTGTATTTAGAGGCAATAAATCTTCTCCATAAAGCATTAACGTCCAAACCGAACTGCCACCGCCACTTGCCCAAGAGCGTTAAATTCATAGCGACAAGCCCCTCTAGACCTCCTCCCAAGCCAAAAGATGAATTTATCCTATCTTCCGAGCCTTGCCAAGGGTCATGAAGTAAAGGGGCATATTAGAAAGTGCAGATTTGATGACAATTAACTGTCCTCCAAAATGACAAATAACTACTTTTCCATCTCTCTAACTTTCGAATCATTTTATCACTGTCCCACAAAGGCTTAGGAGGCTTGCAAACCCAAATATCTCAAAGGAAACGATCCCATCTTGCTACCAAACACCTCTTGCTAAGGGTTCCAACTCCTCATTATGCATCTCGATTCCCAACATCTCACTCTTGTCTAAATTTACCTTTAACCCTGACACTACCTCATAGCACGTAATGACCATACGAAACCTATACACCATATTCGGAGGCATAAAAGGGAAAATAAGAAGGAACCAAACCCTCTCTCTCTCTCTCTCTCTCTCTCTCTCTCTCTCTCTCTCTCTCTCTCTAGAGGCCCAATGCTCAACTTTCATATCATGGGAGCGTTGGTGCCATAAAAGAGAATGGGAGTGTCTGCACTGTAGAAGAGAGGGGAGGGCTAGAAGGTTGGGGGCCTTGGGGCACATCACAACATCGAAGAGAGTGAGAGGGATGGAGTTGGCAATTAGGATTTTACAAAAAGTGATTTTCTGCAGGATGTGTGATCAAGGGTGAGAACTAAATGATGGACAGTCTAAATCAATGATTAAAAGTGTGGCCAATATAGGCCACTCATTTCTCTAGCCATTGTGGATCACAGGTCCAAATTATCTCACATGAGCAACATCCAATCCACTCATCAATTTGATTGCATAACATACAATTGACATTGAGAATTGTGGTTGATCAATAGATGGAGTGGGCCACACTTGTTCATTTAACCTGGACATTTCTTAGATAAATAAACAATGCATGGATGATTCCAAACTTGTAAGCCAACCGAACACAAGCATTGTGATTTCTAGGAATCACAATTCCTCTTACAAGAAGTTGCCCAAACAAAGAAATTATAATTACCAGCAGTTACAACTACCAATAATTATAATACCTAGTAATTGAATATCCAAAGCATCTAGTGTTTGCATATGCAATCACATATGCCATTTTGGGAGCTTATATTGCATATGCCATAATCGCATACACGGTTTTATGACCATTGGGCATTATGCCCGGCATATGCGATTATGCAATTGCTTATGCCATTATGGGATGGAATATGCAATGGCTCATGCGATCACTTGTGCCATTAAAAAATGTACATTTTTTGGGGGGTTGTGTGATGGCATGTGCGATTATGCAATCGCATATGCACACAACACCCTCGGGTCACATATGATCACTCATGCTATTTGACAACAATGAGAGCATCCACATGCCCCTAGTTCAAATGAACCCTTGGAGTCAATTTTTTAAGAATTTCAGGTTTCCACTGGCCTTGAGTAGAATTTGCTCAAAACCGATTAGCGGTAACTCCTCCATTTCCAACATTTCCGCTATCATCCTTTGAGATTATTTGATCCATATCCATGGGTTGCATTGCAGAAGAAGCTCATGATGCTTTCGAATAAGATAAACTCACCATCAGATGGATCCATCCATACTTGATATTCCAAACAATGTTTCCACCCGGCATTTCACAACACCAGAAACTTTCTCCTCCTTATTCAAATTGAGAGAGAGGATCTAGATCTACGGCCACTAGAGGGCTACCATCAATCCAGTGGCCTAACCAACATTGAATCATTTTCCCTTTATTGATAATAAATGCATGCCATTCTCAGTTCTCAACCAACTCTAGTAGCAATATCCACATTTGGATTATCACTATTCCTTCCCATTTTGCTTATTTCTCTCCACACCTCCAGCTCAAACCACCCAAGGGAACCCAAGAAACCACCTACCTCCAGATTCTACATATTTCAATGAAATCAACTCTCTGGTCTCCATAGGGTAAAGGCTCCTCCCTGTACCTCCACCAACACCTAATGAGGCCAAACTTTCTATTTAACCTTTCCCTGATCTTAAACCACCTTATTTCTAACTTTTGTCGACACCTTCGACCTAGTAGAGGGAACACCCCCAATAAACGACCACCACTACATTCCCCATGTTCCATGAAATCGCGTCTCTAATCTCCATAGGAACAAAGGCTCCTCGCATTACCTCCACCACCAGTTAATTATGGCCTAACTTCTCTCTTTAATCTTCTCCATTCCTAAACCACCATCACTCATCTACCTTTTCACCTCATCCCAGATCATTAAATGGAACATAAACCCAAACCATTCCTTTCCCAAAGAAGTTCCTTTGAATCCACCCCACCTTCGCAACAACAACCATCAAATAAACGATATTGGCAGAAAGAGACACAAGACACCATAAAACACCATCGTATACTCAAATCAATTCTATAAACCATCATTGCGATTGTACTTACTTTCTTTTTGGGCTTGAAAGAAAAATAATTTCAACTCAAAGGTCACTTCCCCATCGTGAATACAAGCAAACATCACTACTCTTTGCCATTTCCTCTTTATTAAACTAAACAACTTGAGACCAAACTCACTTGCACGTCCAAATGTGGCCACAATTGATTACCGAATACAAGTAAACGCACCTCTCTTGACAAAAAGATTCTTCTTTGCCATCTCCGTATGCAAAACAGACTTGGCCTCCGTATCGAAAACCATCTCCTGAACATCCAAATAATAAAATCCATCTGTTCATCCATGAACTCACTTTATCGCGAACAAGAAAAAATACAAAGGCAAACCACACAAATGGAGACTAAAGAGGCAGCCCATCCGACATGTCACTGAGATCCAGGCCTCATGCACCAAGTGTGGCACAAATGTGCGATGAATATAGACCGTTGGTCATTTTCTTTCATTTTAACTACAGTGTGGTCTATCTGGCAAGCAGAAGCTCGTTATCTTCAGGCCAGCGCATCTTCACAGTGCGCCCCACCCAATGATCGGCACAGATCGCCTCCTCTATCTTGATTTATGCAGAAACAGTAGCAACAATTGGGGACTCTGTTCCATTACCTGAAGTGCATCCCTCGCGGCCATTGCAAACTGGGCCGTGGAGAAGAGCGCAAATCCCATGGGCTGCTCTCCTTTGAAGTTCACCTGAGAAGCCTCGTAGCCTGGAAGCCACCTCAGCAAGTTCAGGAGCTCCCTCTCCTTCACGTCTTCAGGTAGGCCCGAGATGAAGATTGTACGGACCTGGTGAAACAAATAGCAGCCGTTGGATTCGATTCCTCTGGGGCTTGGATGCAAGAAGATGTGAGGAGAAAAGGAAAAAGGAAAAGGGAGAACACCGAATTAAGTAGTACCTCATCTGTGGGAGCGCGGCCGGCGTTAGGATTTTCGACTGGGATTGCGGGAGGAGGGGGAGGTGGTGGTGGGGCTGGTGATGGGGCCCACTGCTGATGGTATGGATGGATGCCAGGTCCGGACATGGTGATGGTATGGTGGTGCCGCAGCTGAAACCCTAAAACGAGAGAGACGAAGGGCGCCCTTCGGACGGGGTGGGAACCACCGATTCTCGTGACCTGCCGATGGCGAAAGGGGCGGAAAAAAGGGTTTTTCTTCTGAGGAGGATCCTTCGTGAGAATTATATGACACACGAGACTGCGATTTTAGTACTGCAGGTGTTGGGCCCATCGTTGTTTTTGTGTGTGTCATCCGCACTGTCCATCATCTGCCCCCAGGCCACTCATGAGTCCTGCTTTTCCATGTGGTTGGGCCCACTTGAGTTTCGGAGCCCAGATGATGGAAGGAGTGGATGTCACACACAAATCACTGTAGACCCCACAACTTTCTATTGCACGGTCTGGATCTGGGAATTCGTCCGTGTGCACGCGTGTTTCATTTCAACAGATGGGACCGCAACCGGACTATAGATCTATTCGATCCCGTCCTGTGATGGGCCATGCCCTGTAAATCTCGTGTACGGGAAGATCAAAGCCACCGACATGGGATAATGTTACATTTGAATGGGAACGGATGATGTGTTTAATCTTCTCAGCCGTCTATTTTAGTCCACAGTACCAGAAGATAAATTTGCCCCTTCCAGAAGATTTAGAAGCATGGTACGGAAAGGTGGGACACGATGGCTGAATGGTCTAGAAATTTTGAGGTGAGAATTATATTCTCACAGGAATGTCCGTGTTTTTGTGTTTTTTTTAAGAGAAGGGGCTGAGAGGCAGGAATTATGGACCACGTTCTATGCGTATAACATCTAACCTATCTAACATATGCAGCAATCATGGTTACCGATATAAATAAATGAAATCTGGCCGATCCAATTATCTAATGAGCTTTACTTGAATTTCGGCATCTCTAAATGGTGCGTGTCTATGGTTTAGCCCACCTTATGATTAGATTCACTGCATTTTTGGTTTGTATAATAATCATAGCGGCGTAAGTTAAATCAGTTAGATGTCAGGCACATATAATGTGAACCTTATAAATCTCTAATCTCAACTTTCAGGAAAAAAAATTTTAAAAAAAAATTTAATTAATTTAAATTGAGAGCCCACATATTTATCCACTCAAAAGGCACATTCTAAGAAGTTTGTTCCCCAAGGCATTATTTGGTAAATTCATAAATTTCAAATGATTTCTACATTAAAAATCTAAAGGCATTTTGTTTTTTTTTTTTTTCATGTGTACCCATTTGCAATGATGCATGTCATAGCCGTCACCTCATATTCAAGCCACCCATATTGGCATTTGTTGATGTTGTTTCCGGCTTGCCCCTTTACTGCTTGAATACCTGCACAAGAATAGGACAGAGGAAACTCTAGCTAATAAAGGGGACCCTCTAATACCTAAGTCAAGCCTGAAATTTAGGTATATGAATGGTATTAGAGTTTTCGGGGTGAGAACGTGTGTACATTTCACCTTGAGGTGCCTCCCATTTATAGGGGAGATGTGATCCTGTAGTTTCAGGATCATTTCCTAGTTCATAAGGAATTGGTTGTTATCTATAACAAACCCGAGATCTTAAATCTCTTATATTTCTGAGATCGGGAATCATCTTCCGAATATCTCGGAAGGCAAATTTTTTATGTCAAACTGAAGACTCGAGGCTCGGTCCTAGGTCGGATGTGACGGTTGGTCGTACGTAGATTGTTCTCACAACCCCGGCTTATCCAAGTGGCTCATGTCAATCGGTATATGCATCAACTGCTTCAGGCTCGACCAATAATGGTCGAATCTTACTTGCCTGGGGTGTAGCTGTTCTTGAATCGACTTAGTTGCTAATTGGAGATTGTCCTGTGGCCGACCTGGACGTTCAGTTGGACCGGGGTTGAGTCATGATGTGACTAGCTCGGATTTGATCAATAGTTGACCCATGATTTGGGTCAGCATAATGCAGCCATTGTGGGGCTCTGATCGTCATCGGGGCTGTATCAGTCTCCTCAGAGGCCTCACCTCTCGGCTCGCTGGACATGTGGGCCTCAGTTAGGCTCAGTGCCTTAGGGATCGGGCCATGTCGATAGAATTGGTCCATTCTATAAGTCGACTTATCGACTTAGATTTTCTCCCCAATAGCATTTGCGGAAGCATGGCATGTATATTTAGAGCTAGTGTTCCAATTCTATATATTTATTTATTCACTAACATTCTCCATAAAATAAAACATGGCAATTCTTTTATAAAATACGATTTCTCAAATAACATGATATTATAACTTATTTCTAGCCTAGGCTATTGACCCAGCATCCTCATCTTAGATTGTTGAGCCTACTATTCAAACAAATTAATACCAATCCTTCTTGTAAATCAATTGTCGAACAAACATAGCTACATCCATCCTTAACATGCACTTTGCGGTCCATCATCAAATCTATCCCCATAGCCAAACCCACCTATGCCAGAAATTCATTGAATATCCTGACCCCAAACATCACCATCATTGCCCACGAGGTCTGCTAGAGCACCATCAGCATCACCTCTAGGTAGATCTATCACCTATTGTTGTTGCATCCTAAACAAACACTTAGTAAAATATGCAACTATTGCACCATCCATTAAAACACACCCCTCTTTCGCTTCATATCATATGCCTGTTGCCTATTGTTGTTGCATCCTAAACCAACATCGAGTAAAATAGGCAACTATTGCACCATCCATTCAAATACACACGGCTTCCCCTTCATATCATATGTGACACCACCCTCATCGTTGGACTGTCAACCATATCTGCCATCACCAATTTTCACCTGATTTATAGATGATTTAGATGTAAACCCTCAGTCAATCATCTATCTCTGTTTGAAACTTATTATAATGCAGCCCACCCTCGTCACCATCATCATCACTAATAGAGGTTCATTAATCCACTGGCCATCTCCTTTGCTTTTCATCCATAGTTGGAGCCATAGTTGTCTAATAAGATCTAATGTACCCTTGAACCAATTTTGCAACCAAAGTCCATCAACACCTCTAAACTTCATCTTAACAACCTTCGCGGTAAAATAATAATAATATTAGGAAGGAGGAGAAGAAAACAGCAGGAGCTAATCCAACATTGCCTTTGCACACGAGTTTGTGGCCACCACATTTGACATCTTTATACACCCACCCGTGTGAATTGTTATTATATGCATACTCATTAACAAGATTTTTTTGTTGCTTCTATTGGACTTGTCTACCATCATTGCAAGCCCATATTTAGGCCATCGATCCCAACATCCCAAATTTACCACCATTGTCGTCATCCTTACAATTATGACTTTCGAGTCAGTGGAGTGCTAATGTCTCCAATAGTAGATATCTTTCCCTCATAAGTATCACATCTCATTATAAAAGACATGATTTCTCACTTCATCCCTACAACCATATGTACGGCCACGTATGGTGAAGCCTAGTTTGTGGGAGTTTTTGTTGTATGTTCTCTCTTACGTGCGTGGTCTTTATAAGGAGATACACCTTGTAGAGAGATATCTCATTAATTCATCTTTTGTGACATTCATTTGTATAAGATTCCTTGTACAGGTGAGAGAGATGTAAGCTTTATATTTTTGTTTCTCTTGTTTATATTGAATGATAAATTTCTGTCGCTACCCCCTGAAGTATGCATATTGTTGAACCTTGTATGGTATTTTGTAAAAATGTTGATACTTTTTTTTTTCTACGAAAACTATTTTTTTTAAAATATAAGCAAGGAAATAAAATTAATACATTTTTTTTAATGAGACAAAAATATGAAAAATATATTTCAATACTGGAAATGCTATTATCAAGAGAAAAAACGTTTCCTTGTATTTAGATGAATCAAACCACCATTTTCAATCCATCATTGAAAAATGCCAGGGCATTTTGACATTGCTTGAGCAACAACGACTCAAGAAGTCACTGTGAGATTCTTAAACTCCCCACACATCTTTATTGACAATTCAATTTTCCATTTGTTTTGTCTATTGCAAGCAATATATGATAACATGTAGAGACAAGACAATATACGAGAAAGATTTTCCCATGAATAAGATAACGCTTGATTAAAAATTTGAAAGAGCTTCCATTTATGTCTCATTCTTCCCAAATAAAAGAGCTCTCTCGTTAACTCTCATGGAAGGTTCTTTGACTTATCTCAGTCACACCCCACACCATATACTTCACGCATATATAGGTGCAAACAGGAACAATAATATCATTCGTAAAAAATAGATAATCTCAGTAATTTCATAATCTAACTATTAAAACAAATTGTGATAACAAGGTTAAAACAATGGATAATATGACCATAAAAACAAATTGTGATGATTGTATTGGTGAAAGTTGTGAGATTCTTAAACTCCTCACACACATTTACTGACAATTCAATTCTCCGTTTGTTTTCTCTATTACGGGCAATAAATGATAACACGTGAAGACAAGACAATGCGCGAGAAATATTTACCTATAAATAAGATAACACTTGATTACAATTTTGAAAGAGCTCCCATTTATGTCTCATTCTCCCCAAATAAAAGAGGTCTCTCTTTATCTTTCATGGAAGGTTCATTGACTTATCCCAATCACACCCCATACCATCTACTTCATGCGGAGGTAGGTGCAAACAACAACAATAACATCGTTCGTAACAAAATGGATAATCTCGGTAGTTTCATAATCCAACCATTAAAACAAATAGTGACAACAAGGTTCGAAAAAAATGAACGAATATGAAAATAAATAAACTCTTATCATGAAACTTAAAATTTTATATAACAAACCTCGAGAGTGGTTATAAGATCTCTCTTAAGGAGGCTATTACGCTCATTTGGCGGTAGTTAGTCTTTAAAAAGTGTGGAAGCAGGGAGTCGTTGGTCACTCATGAAGCATAAATGGTTTATATATCATCGATTGGAGTTAGGCCGCAGGGAAGATTGATCGCAGTAGGGTTATCAATGGGCTAGGTTGGCTATGTTAGGCTTTTGGGTTGAGCTTGGGCTAGAGGATCAGGCTCGAGGCCCAGGCTCGAGCTCTAAATCCAAGCTTGTTTGTTAGTCAAGTCAAGCTTTGACTATGTACAGCGACCAATCAGATCAGCCCCTCTAGGTTGTTTAGGGTCCCCACAGGGCGTTTTGATAATTATCATCGAAAAAAAGAAAAAACTCTCATGTCGGTACATGCAAAACTCTCATGCCGGTACATGCATCCTCTTATCCCCCCCCATGCTGAACCCTCCCTTCCTCCTACCATCTCTGTCTCACTTCCAACTCACATCTCCCCCCTCTCTCTTGATGATGGGGTTGGTGATGGAAGGACTCTAAATACTAGAGCGTTTCGGGAGGTGATGTATTGGATAGAGCATTTGAGAAGGGGGTGGCACATTGCTTTACACACTTTAGGCATGTTCCCCCTTTCTCTCTTCCCCTTTGATATATGTCTTTGGGCTCGAGTTGTATTATTTTAGCCTGTCACAAGCTTGGGCCAATTTTGGGCCTACATTGAAAAACACGGGCCTACATTAGACAAAGCTTGACTTGACCCTAAGCCAGCCCATTGACACCCTTAATATGAGTAAAGCACACTGGGTTGGCAAATTGCAAGTGGAGGTTGGTTACAGTGGAGAGAGAGAGAGAGAGAGAGAGAGAGAGAGAGAGAGAGAGAGAGAGAGAGAGAGTGTAAATGGAGGTACATGGCCTCTTAAGTGTATTTAAATGTGAGTAAATGCATAAAAATGAAATGAACTGGGAGTGAATAAGCCTGCAAATGAAATAATCTATCATAAGAGATATTTGAAAGTAAATTGAGTGAGATGCCTTTTTGGGCTCATCTGGAGAGTTGCACAAGTAAACAAAGGTCGCTACGCACACATGACACACTGATGATACTTCGAAACAATCCAATTATTGACTGCATCACCAAGAGTAAACAAATAGGATGATCCAAATTGCCCAAAGGCTGCCCATCTAAATGGACAATTAAAAAATATTGGCAAGTTGCTTGTTCATGATCCTTAAGTTTATTATCCACTTCAGACTTGAAAATCACTTTTTTTTTTGTTTTTTTTGTTGGCTTGGGATATATTTTAATGGGCTTATTATAATCATTTTGTCAAACACCATATATTTACATTAATTTAGAATATTAAAGTCGATTTGGAATATCATAAAAATAAATTGAAAAATTCCAATACATTTTAATTATTTGCATTTATTCCCATTTGAATCGCAAATGCATTTCATTTACTTTCATCCAAATATAACTTAGTCATTTATTTGCAATTCATTTATCTCTAGTTTTACTTTTCATTTATTTTCATTTATAACTGTAGAGCCGTCTTAAGCCAGTATTTGAACAAACAGAAGAAGCCCTTATTTGAAATTAGAATACAAATAAACTAAAACATAAGATTTATTGTAGGTTGTAATATCTTTACACCCTGCAAAGCGTTTTACGTACAATTTTAGGCATCCAAATAACCCTGCAATTCCATCACTAATATAATCCCTCGTAATTTACAGATTTTACAGGCATCCAATCGACACCTTAATAAACGGGCCAACCAAAATTTAGCCAATTTCACGCTTAGGTGGCCCACATGATTGACGGGCCCGGTTCAACCCACGTAAACCGAGCCCACACACGTGCCGCCTTACCTCCTCCCATCGTAAAATGACCTAATTGA
This sequence comes from Magnolia sinica, assembly GCF_029962835.1. Taxonomy (NCBI): domain Eukaryota; kingdom Viridiplantae; phylum Streptophyta; class Magnoliopsida; order Magnoliales; family Magnoliaceae; genus Magnolia; species Magnolia sinica. The sequence goes on from NC_080582.1 coordinate 80,745,294, forward strand.
CCTCTTGGCTGCAAAACCCGGGAGCGAATGAAATGAGACCCGGATCCACCAAGGTGGGTAGGATCCCCGACTGTGGATGTATGTGACTACATCCACTCCATCCATTCGTATGGATAAATCATTATGCTGAATGATCCAAAAAAATGAAGAAGATCCAAATCTCAGGTGGGCCATAAAATAGGAAACAGTAGTAATTGACGGTTAAAAACTTCTCAAGGTCACAAAAGCTGTGAATCGAGCTGATATTCATGTGGTCTCTTCATCCAGATCTTTGTGACCTCATCAACAGGTTGGATGGAAAATAAATATTCTGGTGGCCCCCATGAAGTTTTTAACGGTAGGGATTCAAGCACTATTGTTTCCTGTGGTACGGTCCACATAAGATTTGGATCTGTTTAATTTTTGGGATCGTGCATTAAAACGATCTTTCAAAACGGTTGGACGGTGTGGATTTAAGGCACATACATCACTGCAAGCCGCGCAGTTAGGGATTTCACCCACCTCGGTTGATCCGGGGTCGCACCTAATCCGCTCCCGCCAAACCTGGCCGCGCCTTTTTTCCGGTACGGAAACCCTTGCGGCAGCAGCTGTATATCCCTCTTTCCTGAAAATTCTCCCAGCTATTCCCTTGAGAGAGAGAGAGAGAGAGAGAGAGCATTAGCAGCCATGGCGACGACCAGAGTACAGAGGATCATGACCCAGCCCATTGTACGGAAAAGACAGTCTCCTTTCATTTTTATATTTCTCCTTTCATGCGTTCTCTCTTTTTTCTATTTCTAATTTTTCTTTTTCGTGGATTTCTTTTATTTGCAGAATCTAATTTTCCGGTTTCTCCAGAGCGTAAGTCACATACATTTCTCATCCCCGCTCTCTCCATTCATGTATTTATGTATGTGCGTGCGTGTATGTATGTATGCGTGTCTGTGTATGTGTACATGTGTGTGTATGTATGTGAGTATGTATATATTTATGCACATATGGACGTATGTGTGTATGTATGCATTTGTGTGCGTATATATGTATGCACATATGGATTCAGTGATTCCAGAGGCATGGGAGGATCCCGTACCTCCATGTCATTCCCCCCCATGTGGCATACACTGACTAGATCCCAATCGGTCATTTTACTGGTTAAACGGTGGATGAGTGATGGTTCAAAAAATAGATGTGGATTGCGTCCAACATGTTAACGACGTGCCGTCAATGAAAAAACATTACGTGCGCGTGTCAGTTGTGGGGCCTACAACAAGAAGGGCATAATTGTCGTTTCGTGAAGTGAAATCTTTACTTTTCACTGTGGGCCCCACACATGATGCGTGCACATGGTGCTTTTTCATTGGTGGCATGTCATTACTAAATGGGGTGTGTGCTGGCACCTGTTGGATGCAATCCGCATCCCCAAAAAAAACCATGCTGTTTGGATAATCCTAACATTTTAATAGGTGGCATATGACTGGACAAGGAAAGACAGAGTTGGCAATGGATCACATTCAATGAGAAAGGCCCATTTCTTAGATGTCTAGGAGAGTCCAATCAAAGCAAAAATTTTCATTTGTGGTCAATCAATGGTGGAAGCCGCTAAATGTTTGGTTCCGATCGTTGATTCATCTTAGACATGTACCTTGGGTACGGTAAATGATTTGGAAGCATGAAACTGTGCCTCTGATGGCACCGGTTCACCTTCTTAGGGAATATACACAAACTTTTGTTCATCTATCTCACTTCGTTAAATTTTTTTTTTTCCGCTATCAAACATACAATGTGTTTTTCTTTTCGCATTTCATTTTGTGTCCATTTCGGGTTTCTGCAGAAAGCTCGCATTCAGATTTGGCTCTTTGAGCAGAAGGATATGAGGATCGAAGGCCGTATAATTGTAAGTTTTCGCTTTCTTTAGAGGAGTTCTGTTCTTAAAAAAAAAAAAAAAAAACTCCATAAGATACAGAGAATGTTAAAAGAGTGTTCCAATCCCCATTTAAGGGCCTATTTGGTTGTGTTGGGGTTCATGCCTTGGGTTTTTATGTTTCCTGGAGAATGTTAGGCCTTGTTTGGCAGATGCTTAAAAATGAGTTGATCTTATTTTAGTTAACAATAATTATGTATTAGAAAGTTTGATCTCTAATACGTTATGAGTTCATTTTAACAGTACTTATTAATAAATAATTATTATTAACTAAAATGAGATGAACTCATTTTTAGGTGTCCACCAACATGAGCCTTAGGGCTGACATAGTATTTCCTGGGGAATGATTAAATTTTGTTCAGTTCATTAGCTGACACTCTGGGACACCTGTAAAAATCTGAAATGGTTTTTCATTCCTTATCTAAAATCTGGGGCTCTTTTTTCTTCAAGGGAAAACTAAGAAACTAAAAAGTGTGAATCAAACTTGTTTTTTGTAAAACCCAGGAAATTTCTAAGTTGATAAATATAGAAACCAGCAACCAAATGCTCTTTAAAAATACATTGGCGCTAACGAAGTGGTTAATAAATTAATGCCATATTTGGCTTGGATCATGGGAAAAATAATTTGTTCTTTTTGGATTCGACCCTTAGTAGAATTTCCAATGAGAAAATTAATTTAGCGAGCTCCTACTCTTAGTAGAATTTCCACAAATCATGAGATGATGCTCGTGTGGAATTGTGGATACAAAAGAGCTTATTACTTTTGGGATTTTTTCGTCCTGGTAGAATTTTCAAAAATCATGTGATAGTGCTCTTGTGCATATGAAAGAGCCATTTCTTTCCCATACAACACAAAAGTGCCCCATTCCATGATTTTTGGAATTCTACTAAGAGTACAAAATCCAAAATCACAATTTTTTTCAGAGTAGAAATTCCAAAATCACAAATTTGTTGTTCTCTACGCCTTGAAATGGCCATATCCAAACACAACCTAATATATATATATATATATATATAGAGAGAGAGAGAGAGAGAGAGAGAGAGAGAGAGAGAGAGAGAGAGAGAGAGAGAGAGAGAGTCATGCTCACTTGTGTACCTATGCACGTGTGCACCTTTGCACACGTGTCATGGGCGTCTAATCCGAACGGTCCATGTGATACGGAATCCCATGAAACCCACCCTGATCTAAAATTCCGGTGGGCCATAACAAAGAGAAACACAAATCAAGGGAGGAAACTGTTTTCATTTTTCATGGCCCACCAAACTTTTGGATCAAAGTAAAAATTGGGCCCGGGGGGTCTCATGAGGTGCTGCTTCATGTGGACCGTTCAGATTTTGGAGTCACATCATGTATGATGAGTTCTCAAAAAAGTTTGCACGAGTTCCGTGCGAAGTGGTGCGTAGCTGAGCATTCGGCTATATATTTATATATTTTTGATGGATACTGCCAACCTAATATTTTAGAATCATTAACAATTTATACACTCTTTTTTCACAGGGTTAACGCTTACAATACCGAACTCACAATCAAACAATTCATTTTACCACTAACAACTGTTAATTACATACTAACCAAAAGGAAAAAAAAAAGTTGAAAAACAAGTCACATAGATTGCTCTAACTTTCAATTTTCATTTGTAAAATATTGCTTTAACTTTCAATTTTCATTTGTAAAACAAATAAAAAGTACTGAAAAGTTACAATTACAAGGACAAATGCTAAGTCATTATCTATAGCAAGTGAAAAACAAACTACTAAGTAATGTAAGATCTACATCTCTTTCCCTACACCTGTAGCAGCGACCACGTTGTCATGCCACTGCCTGCTTGCTCTCTCTAGTATAGCCATACATTCTGCCATAGATTTGGTCAATGTCAGCATTGGATTTCCCCTCCTTTTTTCTATTGAACTCGTTGCCAATTGCAGGCTTTTTCTCAAGTTCTATTGTGGCAATTGAATTGACTATCCCCCTATGGCTTCAACCTTTTGGCAGAGGGGATCCATGTGATAATTTCCAATGCAATGGAAAGTGATTTTGAGATTTCTGCATCTTATTGTAATTTGCAAACAGTACAGATTAATGAAGCATCAATAAAGGAAGCCAAAAACCTCATCTACATATTGATATTCTATAAAGCACTGTTGAGCTTAAAGGTAGCTTTGCCAAAAAAAAAGCTTGACTGTTGGTTTCAGCTGGAGGGTATCCTTAATGGCTTTGCTTAATGTATGCATTGTGGAAAGGGGGAATTCTCAGACCGCCTTCCAAATCAATGAGAAACCTATTAGTAGAGGGATTTAAGAAGAAGTTGAAGCCACACAAAAGAGAATATTAATAGAGGCAGCATTACTCTCAATATGCCTGCTTTGGTCAGTCTACCCATATGCTTCCTTGATTATCATAACAGGATGTGGTGGAACCGTAGTTCCACAAACCTTCTACCAAGGTGCTTCTCTACTTAAAACCCATGCTTCCAAATCATGCTCCTATTCTCACCTAGTGAGATTTCACACATATTAATCTTTTTGAAATAGATGCTTCTTCAATCCCACACCCAAATCCACTCCTACTTCTCTACATACTCTGTGTGAATGTAGGTGGAGTACAAGTTACAAATGATTTGGAATGTACCTTTATGTGAGATGGTAGGGGATCAGGTCATAAAATCCATGTACTTAAGTCGAGGGATCTCCAATTCTCCATAAATCTAAAAGGAGCTTTGGAGTAGGGTGGGGCAATCAGAGCGATCGAGACCTTATTGGCTTAGTGGTCGTGCCAATGATATTGGTTCCTTCAAATGACTGCAATGTCCATTTTGATACTCAGATACTTGGATGAGGGTAAGGATAAGGGACCCCCTTCCCAAAATTTTTGATATAGATTTATTGAGACTTTGATCTCTAGAGTTGTCCTTTTTTTTTTCGTTTTAAGTTTGATCATGCCAATTGGGCAACAAATTCAACTTGTGATATTGTTAGTGAATTATTTAACATGATTATACTCATGAGTGACCAATCCTTTTCGTATCCATATCCCGACAATTTGGATTTTAGGGATCTACCAGACTCGATCCTTGCCATACCCATGTTGTTGGTGTTGTGCCTAGGAAAACCAATGTGCTCACTAATCTACTGAATCTACTGGCTTTGTGGATGTGATGGGATTGATCTTAGTTGTAGATCTTGACCACCATGGGTCCTTTTGGACATGCGTAATATTCTTTGACTATATCTAGTGTTGCCTTAAACTTGTTATCACATGGGTTATGTGAGGTTTAAATCATCTAGTCCTTGGGAACTTGAGATTGGACACAATGGTCATTGATTGGGGTGAGCTGTATTTCATGGATCTTAATAACCTGATGTTCCATGACCTGCACAAATGCTTAAGACACATGTGGACATCAATTTTTGAGATGTACGACCATCTTGTGTGAGGGGACTGACTTGGGTCAGGATGGAAGGTCTCTATCATCGGGAGTTGACTTGGTGTCGGTTATGCCTTGCCCTTACTCTACATAAGAGTGTGAGTGGTCTATGGATATAGGATCCTAGTGTGCACCTTTGGATACTTACATTGGAAAGATCGGGCACATTAACTTGGACTATGATCATTGCGATCATAGACTTGGTGGTACATGAAAAGTAATAAGTTTTTTAGACCTGAGGACATGTAAGGGTTGCGATCTTGATTGGGTGGCTTGGCTCACTTTACAAGGTCATTGCATGGCCACTGAAAGTGGGTGATACTTGGTTTGTCCATTAAGAGTCATTGATTCTTGCACAAGATTAACATGAGATCCACTAGGTTTACTATGGTACTTGCTTTATGTTAAATCTATTAGATCAGAGAATTATCAAGTTGTTATCATAGGGCCTTGCATTCAAAAGGTTTTAATCGACTTTATGAAGGTTTTAGCTGCTAAAGTTTTGTTTTTACCTTTAAAAATGGTTTTATCGGACTTGATTATGACTTGATGACCCATCTATGATGGTCCACCGCTTGATCGACATGGGATCATGATTTATGGTGGATGGCCATGATAGTGGAGGGATTAGATAACAAGTGCATGGATGCATGTGGTGGATCAATGGACTTCCTCATAGTAGGGTATAAAGAAGTCCATAGGGTGGCGAAGTACCATATGATGTACACCCTTGAAAGTCTAGCTTCCTCCCTATTTAAGATCCTATTGCAGAGAGGAGAGTGCATCCAAGAGAGAGAATCTCAAGACGTCCCCTCCTCTTGGGCATAAAGAGCAGAGAGAGGAGCGAGAGGTGTGTTTGGTGGTTTCTTCCATTGGTTCTTCATCTCCATCCTCCCTTCACACGTCCACACGCATGGGTCCATTTGGGTGGACAAAGTGCGCGGATCTTGGCCCCTACCAGAGATACAGATGTTGGGATTCTCCATCTCCTCTAATTGCAATAGATTGGAGAGAGATTCCTCCGCTCATGAGATCGGCATTGGCATTCTACATCAACTGAATCGTTTACGCGATTGATCGCGAAGAGGTAAGATATAAACCGTTCCCTTTTGGTTATTGATCTGTGTGGAAATTTGACATTATTACATCGGGAATCCAATTGGGAACATGATCATTTGGAATGGATTTATGAAAAACCTACCAACTCGCTGCATTAATCGGGTTGAAATCCATTGCATACTTGTGCCTGTACTTAAGTGATGGGTTCAATGGAGAACTCATAGAGGATAATGTACTGGGTTTGAACTATGGTTCAGAGGAGTGGTTTTCATGTCTTCGGCTGTCAAAGCTTTGATTGCTTGAATATCTTCTAGCACCATCGTCGTCTTCGAGAAGCCAAGTTTCTTCCATATTATCTATCACTCATGCATACGAAAGTATCAAGGGTGCCAACATTATGGCATTCTATGATATTACTGGTGTGTGGCTTAAGAAACCAAAGTGTCTTGTGATAGCATTGGTGGGAGGGCCTCATAACTAGCCGAGCCATATTTTGAGGCATGAGAACCCACTTCCAAAAGAGCTTCCTACTTCAATGGTTGCACCTATAAGGGATCAATTTTCATCAATGCAGATCGGGTTTTGACATGACAATAACGATGTAAGCGGAAGGCGTAGTCGTACCTGTGGCATGACCTAGAGAGGGCTACACACGTTGTGTTCTTACCCGTGATTGTGGTGAGAAGTTCATCAAGAGCAGGTGTACCTGTGTCATGAGGTGGAGGGGGCTGCACACGTTGTGTTCTCACCTGTGACTGTGTTGAAAATTTCATCAAGAGCAGCTGCAAGTGCATCATTTGCAAGCTTATAGGCTTTAATTTAGTTAGTTTAGAACGCAAAATAGATAAATATATGAGTTTTATTTTTATTTTTACAGCTGCAGTGAGTTAGGGGATCGAACATGTGTAGAGCTATCAACATGAGGCGATATTGGGGGTTATGTTTCCTCACTGGGCAAGCCACTCCCTCTCATGACTATCTTAGGCATAGACGATGAAGCAACCCCGAATGTAGAACAAAACTCAGGATGCAGTTGTTCCCCAGAAGCAGGAACTGGTGGTCGTGTTTCTTGTATGTGTGCATTGGTGTCACGTAGAGGTCATTTTCTTCATGGTGATGTCGAATACAGGCACTATTGGTGGACCAACTTGGTTATCGTGTCTTCACTTGACATCAGTTGAAAGGAACCAAAGGGATCATCTGATTCTTTCACTTCTATATTTAGAAGTGGGCAATCACGTCATTTAGGGCCCGTTTGGATCTTAAGTTGCTTAAGATAAGTTACTTATGCCACAAGTAACTTATCTTAGTTTCTACTTATTAAGAAGATAAGTATGTTTGGTGAACAACCTACTTATCAGCTTCTCCTCTCTTTCATCTCTCCTATTCCCCTCTTCAACAACTAATGAAAAATAGAAAAGCTAAAAAAATTAACTGAAGTGATTAAGTACTTTTAAGTAAAAAAGTTACTTATAACTAATCATAAACCAAACTTACTTATCTGAAATAAGTTACTTCTCTACTGCTGCAAGTAGAAAAAGTAACTTATTTGGTGGTATCCAAATGGGCCCTTAGGGTGCTGTCGTTTGTCACCACTCGATTCTTTCAAATGCGATGATCTTCTCGTGGGGTGCCTCTTGTTGATGCAACTGTTTTCTTATAGTCACATTGCTTTACTCTTCTAGGGGACAAGTAGGCAAGAAGATATCATCAGCTTGTAGTCTTGGTGTTGACTGGGTTTGTCACAATGACCACTAGGAGACCTTGATTCCCACATGGACCGGTCGGATAACTACTACCAAGGCTTCTGCTGCTGTCACATCCCCTTTGCAGGGGATGACAATAAGGGCTCAATGATGTTCAACACTATCGTAGTGGTAAGGAAAACTGTATGCAAGCTGTCCTCATATGCATCCAACTTTGCATGCATCTAGGAGTAATAATCCATGGAGTGCTAACCATCATGCCTCTTGCTAGGGATAATATACGACATTCATTTAAGCCATCAGGCGTGATCGGTGAATGCTTCAGAAATGAGCACATGCTACCATATATCATCTCAAGTACCACTTGGTCATACCCGAATTGCTGAGTTATTCGATGCAGTCGATAAGGGACACGGTTTCATATATCCGAATTTGGTAGAGGGTGGGAATCATATTAGCGCACAAGGCCATAACAAACGACATGAACATTTTCAACTCCTTTGAAGTATCTGATGGAACTCTCTCACTAATGTCTTCTTCCGGGCAATCTTTTAAATATTGATGATATCGGCCTATATATCCCACGACATATCTTGTATCCCACGCGTGCGATACAAAACACACATGTAGTGCCGATGTATCCCACATGTTCGATCTGGTGAGCATTTTCAATTTTTGGTCCCATTTTTGTTTTTGTTGAAATTATGTAAAATCAGTGTCTAATGGTTACAAATCTATTGGTTCTTCATGTTTTGCATGAAAAATCAGAGTTGGAGCTTTGATTTCGATATCCATTGGTTGTTCATGTTCTTCATGTGTTTTATTTTTTTCAAAATTTTCCTTCAACTAGCTATCAATCAATACTGATTTTGAAGTATTTAGGAGTATTTGATGAAATGATTATCACATACACTCTAATTTCAAAATTTGAGTGTAGGGGATCCGATTTGGAAAATTCGAAATTTCCTCAATTTCTCCCAAATTGCTTGGAATGTTGCACTCCAAACATGAAATCAAGCATGTTAGAGGGCTGATCTACTTATTTCCCGAGTCCTTGTCAAATTTCGGAAAATAAAAATATTATTTAATTAAAAATTATTAAAATATTATTATTTTTTAAATTTCCCTTCAATCAACTGTCAATTGAGACTAATTTCGAAGAATTTAGGAGTGTTTGATGAAATGATAATCACATGCACTTTAAATGTTATGCATTGAATTTGAATATATCATTAGTTCAGTTAGACAACGCATAGGTTAAGACCCTATACAAAGGAAACCTATATGTGTACTTCTTTTTTGAGATGTTATGATAAAAAAGTGTGTATTAAGGTCTTTTTTAACAATCCCTGAAGTTTCATTGAGAAGTTCAATCAATTTCCCAATGTTTCCCCATGTTTCCTAAAAAGTGCAATAAATTACCCGATGCAAACGATACATCCTGTGCGAAAACTTATATGTATCTGTATCCCGAGGATGCGATACGTAACGCCATACCGATATTCTGAACACTGCTGTGGGGGTTGTGTGCAAGTTGGCTATTGAGAGGGCATGTGGCAACATTGATTGAGAGTTCCTGGATTATATGTTCTGTAGAATTGTTTATAGGCAAAAAAAGAGATGGTGGATCTAGGAGTGTGTTCAATCAACTTTGTTTTCGGTCTTTGACAATGGCTACCCGTTTGGTTACTTTAAGACTTCGAGAGGCATTCGCTAGGGCGATCAACTATTGTTGTTCCTATTTGTTGTAGTTAAAGAAGTGCTTAGCAGGATGCTTCACAAAGGTCAACAAATTAGTTTATTCTATGATTTTGAAGTGGTGGAATTAGGCAATTAGATCTATCACTTGCAGTTTGCAGGTGATACCATTCTTTTTTGCAAGGCAAATGAGACTGGTTGATAATATGTGGAAAATTGTGAGGTGCTTCGAAGTAGTCTTGGGCTTGAAGGTCAACGTGGCTAAAAGCGAAATGCGGGGCCTCTTGGCATCTTATGATGAGGTAGCAAGGCTTGCGGAAGTGTTTGGATGTGGGGTTGGTTCCTTCCCATTGACATATTTGGGCCTTCCGTTGTGCATCGGTAAGCTCACTAAGCACGTGTGGGATTAAGTGTTAGAGTGGGTCGAGAGGAAACTTTTGGGATGGAAAAGTTGTTCTCTCTCTTTGAGAGGTTGTTTGACGCTTATCAAAGCAGCGTTCTCGAACATGCCCCTTTACTCAATGTCTCTATTCAGGTGCCCTCGGCAGGTTCTGCACAGATTGGAAAAACTAAGGTGCAATTTCTTAGAAGGCACATATATTTCATCTCATGAAGTGGGAAGAGGTTTGCTTACTGATTGACGAGTGAGGATCAATTCTAAGGATTTTGGATTCTATGAATTTGTTGTTGCTTTGAAAGTGGATATGGAGATTCATTGTGGAAGGAAGGCCGTGGAAGGAAACGATTGCTAGTAAGTATGGCACCCAGGATAGGGCATGGCCGGTCATGGATTCATCTTGGTATAAGGCTTCGGGCTTGTGGAAAGCTATTTACTTGGCAGCCCTTAAATTTATGGAAGGTGTGCCTTTCTCAACTGGTGATGGGAGATGCATTCGATTCTGGGAGGGATTCTTGGTCGGGAGGGAGAACTCTTCAAGAAGAGTTCCCAATGCTAGCCAATCTCTCCCCAGAGAGGAAAATAACAGGGGATTGGTGCTTTTCGTTGATAGGTGGAGTGGTAGTGTACTGGTGTGGTCTCCACATTTTAGGGCCTTTGGAGACGACGAAGCAGAAGACTTCATAAGCCTTCTCGAAAGACTAAAAAGCATAAATCTTAAGATGGGGGAAGGCGATGCTCTAGTTTGCATGCTCATAGGTTAGGCAGATTTTCGGTGCGTTCCTTCTACAAGCTGGCCAAGAAGCATAGTCGGAGTGCATCGAGTTGTAATTATTTATTTTGGTACTACGGAGCTCCTCCTAAGGTGATTGCGTTTGTTTGGTTGGTGGGTAGGAAGAAGGTGCTCATAGTTGACAATCTCATTAAAAGAGCTATGACCATCCCTAACATATCTATTATGTGTATGAATGATGCTAAGTTGGTCGATCATCTCTTCATTCATTGTCATTTTGCTAGGAAGGTGTGGGATAGTTTCTTTTCCCTCCTAGATATGCTTTGCGTGGTGCCAAAAACTATTGAGACGTTCATATCAGTGTGCATTGGGGTGGGAGTTTGGAAGGTGGTCTGGAGGATGGTCTTGATGGAGGTTCATGGGCCATTTGGGGAGAACGAAATGGCCGGTGTTTCGATAATAGAAATGATTTTGTGGATGGGGTTGTTAGAAAGGCTATGATCTGTGCATCTAATTGGATCTTCGGCTTAAAGAAGGTAGATGTTTGTAATGTCCTACGCTTGTTAGGGTTGTAATTTTCCATCTTAGTTTCGCTAATTTGGGTTTTCACAATAAAATTTCATTAATTCTCAAAAAAAAAAAAAAAAAAACCGTCATGGGATCTCATGGTCTACTGCTTTTGATATTTTTGGGTGGTCTGGAGAGGGTATTTGGCCTCAACTTGATGTGGGTCCTTGAATAGGATAGTCCACAGCCAAGCTTTTTGTTTTTGTTTTTTTGTTTTTTTGTTTTCCAGCATGCCTTTTTGTGTCATTGCTTATAATTCAAACCTACTTGGATGAGCACGGGAAATAGTTGCTTTGCTTGCAGGCCTTTGGGCCATTTGGGGGGGGGGGGAGAGAAATAGTCGCTGCTTTAGAAATTGCAGCTACCCTTCTAGTGTGATAGCTAAGAAGTTTTTTTTTGTTCCCCGCTTCTAAGGGAGTGGGAGCCTTGAGCTTTGCTGGTGCTGGTTGGCCGGCAGTTTTTTAAATTTATTTTTTATTCTTCTCTTTTGTTTTTGGGCCTTTGTGCCTTCTGAATAAATTTAATTATCTTCTGAAAAAAAAATGCAAACGTACTTAGATGAGCACCCTGGACATTTCTCACACTTAGAACAAAGTGAGCCCCCGAAAAAAAATTAGTTAAGATGTCAAGAAATTGTAATATCTAATGTAATAGGCATTCATATAACACGTAATAATGCCGCAAACATGTATTTTATAATTTTTGTGGCTAAATGTTTGCTAAGCCATGCATACATATAGCCCTGCCCATCTACATGCCAATTTGGCACACATGTGAGGGATCTGATATTTTCATTAGGTGGGCCACACTATTTAGGAATTAGGAAAGTTAGGCTGTTTCATTCCTCGTGTGGGCCACAATGTATAAATCCAATGAATATCTAAAAAATAATAATTAATTTTTGCTATCCATTTTTTTGTACATTGTGGCCCACCTACAGTGTTAAATGGCATGATTCTTGAAACAGGAGATATAATATTGTGACCAACCTAATTATAAGTTTGGACTGTGCACATATATAGCATGCTGGCAAGTGTGATGGTGTGTAGATGGGGTCATGGGAAGACCATACCCATGTGTGGGGTTAGCGTTTCTCTTAAGAGGATAACTTCATAATGAAACAAAGAGGGATGAAAAATACTTTTATGGGTGCTCTATTAAAAAAAAAAACTTTTATGGGTACTAAAAGAATACTCGCTTCTTATACTCGCACCGACTTCCCACTTCTAATGACCATGATAGACTGTTCTAAATCTCTGTTTCGTAGTGTGTGTGTGTGTGTGTGTGTGTGTGTGTGAATTGCAATTTTGGTTTGGATTGTGAACGTTGCAATCTAACAATATTGTAATATTCTAATATTATTTAATTATGCACATAAGCAATTACATAAATTCAAAAGGAAATTGATGCAATCGGATGCTGTAGAAAGTAGTTTTGTAGCCAAAATAGTGGATTTAAAGCAAACAGTTGCAATCAACAGATCTGGATCTAAATCCACAATAAAACTACATGCAGTTGCAACATAAACAGTATTTGCTGTTTCAATACTAAACTTACGCAACTGAAAATGCTGGGTTGCATCTGGAGCTTGTTCGATGTAGGCAGTGCTGCAGATCTTGGGCTGACAAATGAGTTCTGGCACAAATAATCCTTTTGAAAACCTTCACAAATGCAACAGAATTAAAAGGTAGTTAACTAGGTAATTGTTCTTCCAATCCAGCGTATTCCGCTACTAGCTCCAATGTCATCTCACCAGAAAGTTTCCATCGCATGAAAAGAAAGAAGAAACTTGCATTCACTTTTGGATAATCATCAATCTCAATTAGACACTTGTTTCATGGTCCAGAGTCTTCAATAGATCTTTATTCAAAGTTATCCTCCGAATGTTGGACATTTCTAATTTCAGACCTAAAAAACATCCTAAATCAATAGGGATTGACATCTAGATGGAAATTAAACAACCAAATAAATAATTCAAATCATGATGGATATTTACAAAATACCTTGCATATGAGCTGTTTATACAATCAGCCCATGCATAGAGGTATTTCATGGTTCCAAATAGCGGTCAAGAGACGACCGTATCATAAGTATCTGGGATGTATTGTTATCGTATTATCCACCCCGTTATGTGATATGGGGGCTAACTGGCCTGTTACAAAACAAAGGCTGCATTGGTTCGCATTGGTGGCAATATGACCATAAAAGGCTCCATTTTGAAAATTTTATTTTCACTCTCATGTTTTTCCAATTATTTCTTCAGTTCAACCATGGAGGAAGCTTAGAAACTCATTTTTATACTAAACATGGGCTTTTTTTGAGGATCAAAACATAAGATTTGCATAGGATTTGATGAAACGAAACCAAATGGACCAAAAAGAAGAGGTATTTCTTCTTTTTTGTTCCTCTTCTTTTTGTCATATTTTGGGAAAATCTGAAAGAAGGGGTATTTCATCATCCTTGTTTTTGGTTTGATATTTATTGACTTTCAATATCTCAACAAACAAACAACATTCTTATCAAACCGATGTTCTGAATTTTGATACAACATTGAATAAATATTAAAAACAAAAAAAGACGATAGAATGTGGTGTTTTACATTTTTTGCTTATTTTTCAAGATTTTATTATTATTATTATTTTTGAGAAAACCCGGTCGATATGGGTCTGATATGTTACCTCATGCACTATATTGTTTCATTTTTCAGTCCGTCCGATATGCCCCCAGTACTGAAATTCAAAAGGAATAATTGTAAACTCCTCTCTCTAAACACCCATTTTGGTAGCCTACTGAGCAAAGTTGAATATCACTAATGGTATACCGGACTGGCTCATTTGGGCATTGTTGGGCGCCAAGATTCAACATCTTTTACTTCTTCCTTGCTTCCCCACATCTTTGCAATCATCAACATTCATATATGCAAGCATGCGCACATGTGAGCATCCATGTAGGTGTAAGATGTGTTCTCTTCAGGAGGCGCAGGAGGCGGAGATCATGTGTATGAACCAAGCCTTGCATGCATTTAAGCCTAAAATTCCCAAATTAACCCTAACCTGGGACCCAGTGCATTATGAGGGCGTTTTGTTGATTTTACATCCAAAACAAATTTCTTGTGATTAAAAAAAGGTTTGTGTGTTATCTCGAGGTGTTTGAGGACCTTCTATTCAAAAGGATTTTCTGAATTCGAATCTTAGGGCCCCATATCATCAATTTAGCGATCAAGTGTATTTTGGTCATTTTCCATCAAAATAGAGCTCAATTATGGATACCTCTTCTTTAGGGTATGATTGTTCAGTGTCCATAACTGAGCTCTATTTTGATGGAAGATGACCAAAATACCCTTGATCGCTAGGTCAAGTGATGATGTTGGGCCTTAGGATTGGAATTTTGGAACTTCCTTTTGAATATAAGGTCCTCAAACACCTCGGAATACACACAGAAGCCTTGTTTGTCATAAGAAATAAGTCTTGGATTGTTATCAAAATAAATATCAACATACTTGTGACAGACACAGGTGAAAGTGAAGGATTGTTATGAATTTCTGGGAGGAGCCTTTGAAATTTTATGTGATCGTCTTGTCCCACTCAAACTGAAAGTGAAAATTTATAGGTAAGCCATAAAACTAGCCATGCTTTATGGGACAAAATGTTGGGCAGGATGATAGCTGAAACGAAGATGTTGAGGTGGATGAGTGACAAGACAAGAAAGGATAGAATTAGAAATGAATGCATTTGAGGGAACTTAGGAGCAACACCAATAGGTAATAAGATGAGGGAATGTAGACTTAGATGGTTTGTTCATGTACAACAGAGACCAAGAACTGTGACGGTTGGGAGTGATTTGGTACAAGTTGAAGGCTCTAAAAGGGCAATGAGGAGGCCCAGAAGGACGTGGCTGGAGGTAGTAAGAAAAGACCTGATGACGTATGGTCTAACTAAAGTTATGGTCCTTGATTGAGTGGAATGACAGAACAAGATTCGTGTGGCTGTCCCCTAGAGCTAGAGCTGTACACGAGTTGAGCCGAGCCGAGTATTGCCCAGCTCATGCTGGGCTCGCACTGCCCGAGTCCTACTCGTACTCAGCTCTGCTTGAGTATCGAGTATGGATTCACTGCTCGTGCTCTACTCGTCCGAGTACGAGCAGAAATCGAGTCGAGTCGAGTTCGAATTTTCGAGTCGAGTTCGAGTATTGCCCGAATTTGAGCCCAATTCGAGCAGGGTTTTCGAGCAACGAGTTCGAGCTTTGAGCCGAGTTGGAGTTATAAATTGAGATTCATTTGAATTTCAATTCGATTGTTAATTGGAATTCGAAGTTGAACAAAACAATAAAATATATAAAATGCACATAATTTATGATTAAAAAACTTTGATAATTACATATTTACATTACATTGTTCAAAATGACAATTTATAATTAATAACCTCCATAAGAGGAGTGCCTTCCTGTATTGTCATCTGATCCATCAGAACTGCTATCTATTTTTTCATATACATATTGGTTCACTTCCTCTTAGTCTGAAGGTGAAGAGATATTTCCTTCGTGCTCTTTTACACTCTGAACTAGATTTTTTAAACTTTCTTTATGTGAAGAATTGTATGTAGTACCCAAGGCCTTATAAAATTTACCGAGACGGGGCAAGAATTTGAATTTGTTACTCTTTTTCTTCTTCTTGTTTGTTGTACTCGATCCTGCTTCAACATCGTGTTGTCTTTGACTCGAATATCGCTGAAGTCTAGAAACTTCTTCCATACTGCGTTTTAAGGCGAGTTGGAATTGTTCTTCCTCCAAAGCTTTTAATCTGGCTTCTTCCTCTGCATCTTTTGTGGATGTCATTCGTGTACTAGATCCAGAAGCAGAAGGTTTGAATGGAGTGGAAAGTTTTCTATTCGAATCTAACATGACTTGAAAAAAAAATTGGACATCCTTAGGAGCATTGGGGCATGGTTTTACATCACCACCTCGACATGACAAGTGTAACCGAAAGTGATTAGTCTTGTTTACAAACTTTGCGCCATACAAACCACACTTAATCTTTGTTTTTCCAGACCTTGGTGGTGATTCAACTAGGGAAGCGTAGTCCCAAATGTTTGTCGATGGGTCAAATGACGACATATCTACACTCAATTTTTAATAAAAAAATCAGAATATTGATAAATAATTTGAACTTGATATAGGAACAAAATAAAGCAATATAAATGTATCAAAAATAAAAGCAAATAAACAGGCATATGTAAATAAATATCAAAGATTCAAAGTCTTCTAAACCACATTCCAACACTTTCATGTCTACAGTTACAGTGAAATAATATTATAGATCATTCAACTTTCAACCAAAAAGAATTGAAAAATCGAAAATAATTACTAATCTGCAAGTAGAGACTCGTCACGAATCTTAAACTCTTCATCATCATCATCATCATTCATATCCCCTCCTCCCCATATCGGTCACAACCAATCTTCCGTACAAATCAACGCTTCAATTGTATTTGGTGAAAGTGAGCTTCGATTCTTGCTCACAACCCTGCTCCCTATGCTGAATGCGGATTCTGATGCCACTGTTGAAATTGGTATTGATAATATGTCCCGTGCCATCGCAGATAATGTAGGGTATTTTGATTCACTAACCCTCATCTTCTACCATTCCAACACATCAAATTTGGATCGCACTACGATTGGCTTATTAAGGTACATTTCTAGCTCTGATTCCTTAGTATCAATTCTCATTCGTGCTTGTGCCAAGTATGATATGTATTCATTTAGCACATCCGGATTTTTAGATACAGAAATATCCGCATCTCTACTTTTTTTAACACCCATTGCAGGTAAAGTACTAACATACGATTTGTACAAATCTTCAAGGGCTTGACGAACCTTGGACGTCTCTGTTGCCGCTCTTTCAGTAGGATAAAACTTCATGAAAATAAAGCTGACCAACCCCATATTATAATGAGGATCAAGAACAACTGCCAAGGACATCAACAGATGACATTCGTCCCAGTATTTATCGAACTTCGTCTTCATACTAACTGTCATTTGGCGTATGAAATCTGGACCCGCATTGGCATTTTTCTGTAGAGCATCCTTAATCTTCCAATGAGATGGAAGAAACAGATTTGCGGTTGGATACTGATTCCCAAAAAAAATCTTCGTGCAATTGTAGAAAACTTTGAGAAATGTGTGAACTTGTTTTGTTTTGGCCCAATCATCTGTGCTCGACAATCAAGAATACGTTCTGTCACGCACCGCGTATTCAGGAAATGCAAGTTGTAATTCCATTGCCGTATCTAAAATTTCATAGGTTGAGTTCCAACGTGTACACACATCCAACTTCAACGTTTTTTTAGATGACAGATTCAAATGTTGGATGATGTCATTCCATACACTCAGTCTCGATGGCGACCTTCTTATATATTTCACACTTTCTCTTATGTTATCTATAATGTTGTCAATTTCTTTCAGTCCTTCTTGTACAATCAAATTTACAATATGGGCACAACATCTGACCTAAAATATTTTTCCTTCAAAAAATAAATTTCTTCTAGCCCTGAACTGGTTACGTAAGCATGAAATGACACTGTCATTTGCTGAAGCATGGTCTAAAGTTATTGCTAAAATTTTCTTCTCAATGCCCAGCCTTCTAGACAACTGTAGATGCAATTTGAAATAAGTAAACCGGTATGTGGAGGAGGAAGGTTGCGGAAGTTCAAAATTCTCTTGCATAGTTTTCAATCCTAATCAACATAGTGAGTGGTTAATGAAATGTATCCTTTTCTTTGATTGGACGTCGTCCATAAATCAGACGTCAAAGCTATTCTGGATACTGAAGCCAAAACTTCTTTCAGTTTCATCTTCTCCTTTGCGTATATCTTCATGCACTCTCTTTGTATTGTGGCGCGGGAGACATTCTCGGCCTGAGGGTTAAGGAATTGACAAAGAGCCCTAAACCCTTTACTTTCTATCATTTTGAAAGGTTTTTCTTCAAGAATCACTAATCTAGCATACAACTCATTCAGCTTCTCTTTGTCAAACTTATGAGTGGACACTATGCCTCGGGAGTTGTCCCCTTTTGACTTCGTAAATGACAACAACTGTTGGCCGGGAGGAGGGAGTCTTGGTCTCTTAGGACACGTCTTCAAATGTATATTTAGATGTGTCGTAGATCCTCCTGAAATCTTGCTGTATAACCCTTTGCAGTGATTACACTTTATCTTCTGTACACCGTTAACTGTCACATCTTCGAAATCATCCCACACTGCTGATCTCTTCTTCTTCCCTTTGCATGCAGTTGATGTGTCTGTGTCTCCCTCTACGATTAGAGGAGATGTGGCTGATGCACCCATTCCAGGGGTATTTGGGCTTTCGTCTTGACTAGTCATCTATAAAATAAAATTCTCGATATGTTATACGACTATATCTAGACGGCTAGACTGCTAGACAGGCATACTTAACTGTCTAAATCAGTCACCTATTCAAGGTTGGATAGATTGTAATGCATTTAAATGCTACGCCGAAATTCCGGCAGCATCTCCCCTTATCTCTCCATAATATATTAATATTGTATTTGATTCCCATATCAATCATCAACATAAAGTGTGGACATTTGACGACGGAAATAAATACATTAGATATATCCAGAGAGAAAAAGGAGAGACGAAACCAGAATAGACATGCATTTAAATTGGAATAAATGAAGACATTACAATCTAACCCTGAACTGTCCAAAAAGGGACAATTTGAGAATTTCTATGCATCCAAGAATACACTGAATCTATGTCTGACAACATAGAAAACCTCAAATGGGCAACTGATTATCCTATACTACAAGTAGAACAATACAAATAATTCATATTTGTGCAAAGAAAGGAGTAGGCTGAAATTGACATTCATCTGGCTAACTAATAGATTGATATTACAATCTAACCCTGAACTGTCCAAAAAGGGGCAATTTGAGAATTTCTATGCATTCAAGACACACTGAACCTATGTCTGATAACATAGAAATCCTTAAATGGACAACTGATTATCCTATACTACAACTAGAACAATACAAATAATTCATATCTATGCAAACAAAGGAGCAGGCTGAAATTGACATTCATCATCTGGCTAACTAATAACAAAATGTAAAATGAAAAATCAAAGGCATCTTAAAGTAGTAGCATTCAACACTAATAAACTAATAAGTAAACTGTCATTTATAAAGTAAATTAAGAAACATGGAAAACATAACTATTAAGGCATGATGAGACTTGAATAGTAGAGGACGATAATTAACATATTAACATATTTCTATATTAGCAATTTCTATATTAACATATATTAACAATTTGTCTATTAACATATATTAGCTATATTAACATATATTAACAATTTTAACATATATTAGCTATATTAACATATATTAACATATTAACATATTTCTATATTAACAATTTCTAACATATATTAACATATTAACAATTTCTATATTAACATATATTAGCTATATTAACATATATTAACAAATATTAGCTATATTAACAATTTTGACATATATTAACAATATTAATATATGATATTGATATTAATTTCTGACATATATTAACAATTTATACAAAATAATAATAATTATAATAAAAAATTAACATCACACAATATTCTAAAAAAAATAATAAATCAATTTCTAACATATTAACAATTTATAAAAAAAGAAAAAAAAATCAACACCACACATTACCGGGCTTAGGAATGACCGGCACCGTGCGTGCAGGACAGAGATGACGGACGAGTGGCAGGGACGAGCTGTGCCACCGGACAGGGGCATTGGGCAGGCCGCAGGGACGAGCGGCAGGGTCTAGCACAGCTGGACAGAGGAGTGAGAGAGAGAGAGAGGGAAGAATAGGGACGGCCGGACGGGCGCTGAGAGAAAGAGAGAGAGAGAGAGAGGTTTTTTTTCGAACGGGCGTTGGGAGGAAAGAAGGAAAAGGGGTTTCGGCGGGCTGCTGAAAAAGACTGGAGAATGAGTAGGGTTTATTTTTTTAGGCGGGTTATATATACACTCGAGTACGAGTCAAGCACACGAGTCAAGTACCGCCCAGCTCGTACTTTACTTAAAATTAATATGAGTATTAAAAAACCACTCGTGCTCGGCTCAAACTCATGACGAGTTGAGTCGAGTTGAGTCGAGTGAGTAACCGAGCGAGTAACCTAGAGCTGTACACGAGCAGAGTAAGCTCGGTTACTCGCTCGACTCGACTTGGAATTACTCGACTCGACTCGTCATGAGTTTAAGTTGAGCACGGGCGGTTTTTTAATACTCGTATTGATTTCGAGTAGAGTACGAGCTGGGCGGTACTCGACTCGATACTCGACTCGTGTACTCGACTCGTGTACTCGACTCGTACTCGAGTGTATATATAACCCGCTCAAAAAAAAAAAAACCCTACTCGTTCTCCAGTCGTTTTCAGCAGCCCGTCGAAACCCCTTTTCCTTCTTCCTTCCAGCGCCTGTTCGAAAAAAACTCTCTCTCTCTCTTTTAGCGCCCATTCGGCCGTCCCTTTTCTTCCCTCTCTCTCTCTCTCTCACTCCCCTGTCCGGTGGTGCTAGACCCTGCCGCTCGTCCCTGCGGCCTGCCCGGTGCCCCTGTCCGGTGCCGCAGCTCGTCCCTGCCACTCGTCCGTCATCCTTGCCTTGCACGCACGGTGCTGGTCGTTCCTACTGCAGCTCACCTGGTAATGTGTGGTGTTGATTTTTTTTTTTTATTATAAATTGTTAATATATGTTAGAAATTGATTTTTTTTTTTTTTTGGAATATTGTGTGGTGTTGATTTATTATTATTATTATTTTGTATAAATTGTTAATATATGTTAGAAATTAATATCAATATCATATATTAATATTGCTAATTTATGTCAAAATTTGTTAATATATGTTAATATAGCTAATATATGTTAATATAGAAATTGTTAATATGTTAATATAGAGAAATTGTTAATATGTTAATATATGTCAAAATTTGTTAATATAGAAATATGTTAATATATGTTAAAATTGTTAATATATGTTAATATAGCTAATATAGAAATTGTTAATATATGTTAATATAGAGATATGTTAATATGTTAAGTATCGTCTTCTACTATCCAAGTCCCATGCCGTAATAGTTATGTTTTCCATGTTTCTTAATTTACTTTATAAATGACAGTTTACTTGTTACTTTGTTAGTGTTGAATGCTACCACTTTAAGATACCTTTAGTTTTTCATTTTACATTTTGTTATTAGTTAGCTAGATGATGAATGCCAATTTCAGCCTGCTCCTTTGTTTGCATAGATATGAATTATTTGTATTGTTCTAGTTGTAGTATAGGATAATCGGTTGCCCATTTGAGGATTTCTATGTTGCCAGATATAGATTCAGTGTGTTTTTGGATGCATAGAAATTCTCAAATTGTCCCTTTTTGGACAATTCAGGGTTAGATTGTAATGTCTTCATTTATTCCAATTTAAATGTATATGCTTGTTTTGGTTTCGTCTCTCCTTTTTCTCTTTGGATATATTTCATATATTTATTTCCGTCGTCAAGTGTCCACACTTTGTGTTGATGATTGACATGAGAATCAAATATAAGATTAATATATTCTGGAAAGTTAAGGGGATATGCTGTCGGAATTTTGGCGTAGCATTTAAATTGGAAAATGAAGCGATTACAATCTATTCAACCTTGAATGGGTGACTGATTTAGACAGTTAAGTAAGTATGCCCGTCTAGCGGTCTAGCCGTCTAGGTATAGCCGTATAACATATCGAGAACTTTATTTTATAGATGACTAGTCAAGACGAAAGCCCAAATACCCTTGGAATGGGTGCATCAGCCACATCTCCTCTAACCGTAGAGGGAGACACAGACACGTCAACTGCATGCAAAGGGAAGAAGAAGAGATCAGCAGTGTGGGATGATTTCGAAAATGTGACAGTTAACGGTGTACAGAAGATAAAGTGTAATCACTGCAAATGGTTATACAGCAAGATTTTAGGAGGATCTACGACACATCTAAATAGACATTTGAAGACGTGTCCTAAGAGACTAAGACTCCCTCCTCCCGGCCAACAGTTGCTGTCATTTACGAAGTTAGAAGGGGACGACTCCCAAGGCGTAGTGTCCACTCATAAGTTTGACAAAGAGAAGCTGAATGAGTTGTATGCTAGATTAATGATTCTGTAAGAAAAACCTTTCAGAATGATAGAAAGTAAAGGGTTTAGGGCTTTTTGTTAATTCCTAAACCCTCGGGCCGAGAATGTCTCCCGCGTCACAGTGCAGAGAGAGTGCATGAAGATATATGCAAAGGAGAAGATAAAACTGAAAGAAGTTTTGGCTTCAGTGTCCAGAATAGCTTTGACGTCTGATTTATGGACGGCGTCCAATCAAAGAAAATGATACATTTTATTAACCGCTCACTATGTTGATAAGGATTGGAAACTATGCAAGAGAATTATAAACTTCCGCAACCTTCCTCCTCCACATACTGGTTTACTTATATCAGATTACATTTACAGTCGTCTAGAAGGCTGGGGCATTGAGAAGAAAATTTCAGCAATAACTTTAGACAATGCTTCAGCAAATGACAGTGCCATTTCATGCTTACGTAACCAGTTCAGGGCTACAAGAAATTTATTTTTTGAAGGAAAAATATTCCAGGTCAGATGTTGTGCCCATATTGTAAATTTGATTGTACAAGAAGGGTTGAAAGAAATCGACAACACTATAGAGAACATAAGAGAAAGTGTGAAATATATAAGGGGGTCGCCATCGAGACTGAGTGTATGGAATGACATCATCCAACGTTTGAATGTGCCATCTAAAAAATGTTGAAGTTGGATGTGTGTACACGTTGGAACTCGACTTATGAAATGTTAGATACGATAATGAAATTACAACTTGCATTTCCTGAATACGCGGCGCGTGACAGAACGTATTCTTGGTTGCCGAGTACAGATGATTGGGCCAAAGCAAAACAAGTTTATACATTTCTAAAAGTTTTCTACAATTGCACGAAGTTTTTTTTGGGAATCAGTATCTAATCGCGAATCTGTTTCTTCCGTCTCTTTGGAAGATTAAGAATGCTCTACAGAAAAATACTAGTGCGAGTCCAGATTTCATACGACAGATGACAGTTGGTATGAAGACGAAGTTCAATAAATACTGGGACGAATGTCATCTGTTGATGTCCTTGGCAGTTGTTCTTGATCCTCGTTGTAATATGGGGTTGGTTAGCTTTATTTTCATGAAGCTTTATCCTATTGAAAGAGCGGCAACAGAGACGTTCAAGGTTCGTCAAGCCCTTGAAGATTTGTACGAATCGTATGTTAGTACTTTACCTGCAGTGAGTGTTAAAGAAAGTAGAGATGCAGATATTTCTGTACCTCGTAATCCGGATGTGCTAAATGAATACATATCATACTTGGCACAAGCACGAATAAGAGTTGGTACTAAGGAATCAGAGTTAGAAATGTACCTCAATGAGCCAATCGTAGTGCGATCCGAATTTGATGTGTTGGAATGGTGGAGGATGATGGTTAGTGAATCAAAATACCTTACATTATCTGTGATGACACGAGACATTATTAATACCAATTTCAACAGTGGCATCAGAATCTGCATTCAGCATAGGGAGCGGGGTTGTGAGCAAGTATCGAAGCTCACTTTCTCCAAATACAGTTGAAGCCTTGATTTGTACGGAAGATTGGTTGTGCCTGATATGGGGAGGAGGAGATATGAATGATGATGATGAAGAAGGGGAGATTGAGATTCGTGATGAGTCTCTACCTGCAGATCAGTAATTATTTTCGGTTTTTCAATTCTTTTTGGTTGAAAGTTGAATGATATGTAATATTATTTCACTGCAAC
This sequence comes from Magnolia sinica, assembly GCF_029962835.1. NCBI lineage: Eukaryota > Viridiplantae > Streptophyta > Magnoliopsida > Magnoliales > Magnoliaceae > Magnolia > Magnolia sinica. The sequence continues at coordinate 80,769,663 of NC_080582.1, forward strand.
TGCAAACATGAAAGTGTTGGAATGTGGTTTGGAAGACTTTGAATCTTTGATATTTATTTACATATGCCTGTTCATTTGTTTTTATTTTTGATACATTTATATTGCTTTATTTTGTTTCTATATCAAGTTCAAATTATTTATTTATATTTTGATTTTTTTATATTAAAAGTTGAGTGTAGATATGTCGTCATCTAACTCATCGACAAACATTTGGGACTACGCTTCCCTAGTTGAATCACTACTAAGGTTTGAAAAAACAAAGATTAAGTATGGTTTGTGTGACACAGTTTATGAACAAGACTAATCGCTTTCGGTTACACTTGTCATGTCGAGGTGGTGATGCAAAACTATGCCTCAATGCCCCTAAGGATGTCCAAATTCTTTTTCAAGCCCTATTAGATTCGAATAGAAAACCTTCCACTCCATCCAAACCTTCTGCTTCTGGATCTAATACACGAATGACATCCACAAAAGATGCAGAGGAGGAAGCCAGATTAAAAGCTTTAGAGGAAGAATAATTCTAACTCGCCTTAAAACGCAGTATGGAAGAAGTTTCTAGACTTCAGCGATATTCGAGTAAAAAACAACACGATGTTGAAGAAGGATCGAGTACGACAAACAAGAAGAAGAAAAAGAGTAACAAATTCAAATTCCTGACCTGTCTCGGTGAATTTTATAAGGCATTGGGTACTACATACAATTCTTCACATAAAGAAAGTTTGAAAAATCTAGTTCAGAGTGTAAAAGAGCACGAAGGAAATATCTCTTCGTCTTCTGACTCAGAGGAAGTGAACCAATATGTATATGAAAAAATAGATAGCAGTTCTGATGGATCAGATGACAATACAGGAAGGCACTCCGCTTATGGAGGTTATTTGTTATAAATTGTCATTTTGAACAATGTAATGTAAATCTGTAATTATCGAAGTTTTTTAATCATAAATTATGTGCATTTTATATATTTTATTGCTTTGTTCAACTTCGAATTCCAATTGACAATCGAATTGAAATTCAAATGAATCTCAATTTATAACTCCAACTTGGCTTAAAGCTCGAACTCGTTGTTTGAAAACCTTACTCAAATTGGGCTCAAATTCGGGCAAAACTCGAACTCGACTCGAAAATTGGGACTCGACTCGACTCAACTCGATTTCTGCTCGTACTCAGCTTGTACTCGGACGAGTAGAGCACGAGTAGTGAATCCATACTTGATGCCCGAGTAGAGCCGAGTACGAGTAAGACTTGGGCAGTGCGAGCCGAGCATGAGCTGGGCAATACTCGGCTTGGCTCGACTCGTGTACAGCTCTACTGTCCCCAATTAATTGGGATTAGGCTTAGATAATGACGATGAGCCACGGTATGGAATGTCTCATCGAAGAAACTTAAATGAAGAGAAAACCAGAGAGAGTGGAGTCCACAATGAATCTGTAAAACAGAAGGGATGCACATCTAAAACTTGAAAACAGGGGGAGGCTTTTACAATTGTCCTTATACAAAACCTTGGGTACTTTGGTGGTACTTGATAATGCAGAGGGGTATTTCTGAAAATTCAGAAGACCCCTGCAATCTCTTCCAAACCATATGGGCTTCTTTTTTTTTTTTTTTTTTATAAAAAAATTATAGATGGGTAATCAAATTTTATGAAAAACCCTCCAACGGGAGCATAGAATCATAACAAGCATGCCGAAACAAAACATATGGGCTAGTTGGGCCCCCACTTGACCCCTTTGCCACACGCATGGTCAAGTGGGGCCACTCTGACTCCTATTCGGGTACTTGACTTTATGTATTTAGGCACAGGACTAGTCAAAATCAATAAAATGCCCATTTATTCACAGTCATAAAATTGTATTCATAATTTCGAAGATATCTGCGGCTACAATCTCATGTATCTTGAGTATCCTATTGAAGTATGAGACGTTTGTTTATCTAGATTTTTAAACCATGAAGTTTGATGCAATGGTTTCTTGTGGACTGTAGGGTTTTGATGAGTACATGAATTTGGTTCTTGATGATGCCGACGAAGTCAATGTCAAGAAAAACACTAGAAAGCCATTGGGTGGGTTACAGCATACAATACTATCTCTTACTGCCCACCACTTTTTCTCCTGTTTTTAGCCAAAGTTTCTGAAAGTATTTCTCGTAATTGTCTTCTTTTTTCTTTCTTTCAGGGAGGATTCTTTTGAAAGGGGACAACATAACGCTGATGATGAACACGTAAGTGGACTGCGGAAACTTTCATTCGATCAGATATTGGTTTTCCTTCTTTCTTTTGTTTTGTTTTTGTTTTTCAGAAAGCTTATGTAACCCTTTTCTGGGTTTCGTTTTTCTTTTTCAGGGGAAAATGATGATCTTCGCTCTGGTGGGGATTTTGTATTGTGTGGAGGTGAGTGCACTCTGGCTCGTTATAAAATACATAGAAGTCTGAGGTTGTCTACTCATAAATTACAAGGACCATTCGAATTATCCTGGATATCGCTTGCTGATTCTTGATGCATCTTAGTGATGATTATAATGCTGAGATCTTAGGTATCATCTTGCGTGGGGATTTTATTTTGTTTTGGTTATTTTAACCATTCATGGGGTGGTTCAGCTCGGTTTCTTTGTGCCATTCCTATGCACCTCTGTGTGCAGTGCAGGTATCTGAGCCATGCATTAGGAGGGTCACACCTTGTAGATAATCAGGTCCACACATCAGGAGGGCCACATATAATGGTTTGAGAATGATTGCCAACAATCCACATAAAACCTGCCTGATGTTTGTAACTTGTTCACCTTGGCTGTTATAGTGGTGGTACTTATGAACAGTTTGGAATCTTGCAGGCAACCCCATTGGCTGAAGCCATTGCAGGACCCGTGCAAATCATAGCGGATCACATCGTTCCGAGCCTGGATCTGATTGGGATTGCTAAAATATGTTGTTTCTGAGCCACTCATCTTTTCCATGTGGGGGTTTGTAGGGCCCGGACTTTGCTCCTAAACTCAGTCCCCGGGCTGGAAATCTAGGCCTGGGAGACCAAGGAATGGAAGGTTTAAAGGCACTCGGAAGCCATTTCCATTCCCGATGTACACGTGGTTTAAAAGCACTCTTGGAAGTTGGATCTATGATCATATTTCAATGATCAAAGTTATTTATATTGATGACTCACTGAGGATAGATATCATTTCAATCTTTCTATTATTGGGTTGGTGCTGGTTTGGCTCGGCCTTCTTGTGTCGGGGCCAAGGCCTTCTTGGCTCAAATGCGGCTAGGGTAAGGGCTTACGGCACCAGGGTCAATCCAACTCCGAACCTAGCCCTACCCATTGCCACCCCAAGATGCTAATGTTAAATGAGTTAGCGAAATGCCAGGGGAACTTGTTAGTCTCTTACACAGACTGACCTCAGGCTGTGGGGCTAACAGTGATGTTTTTGTTCTAGTCAGTTCTTTCATCCCTTTTACCAGCTCATTTTAGGACATGAGGGAGATCCAAAACTCAAGTGGGCCACACCAGAAGAAACAATGGGGGATGGAAATGATTGTAGGGTTCATGGTGATGTTCATATGCCATCCAACGCATTCATAAGGTTGTTCCAATCTTCCGTCTCATTGAAAACTTCTATGGCCCCAAGAAGATTTCAATGATGGCTATGCTTTCCCCATTGGGTTGCTCACTTCAGTTTTTGACCTCTGTGTTTGAGCTCATGTTCGAAATGGATGGACAGAATGGTATAATACAAAAATCATGGTGGGCCCTACAGTTGGGTTTATGGGAGATTCCTGTAACCTCAGTTGCAGGCAAGACTTGTTGGATTGAAGCCCGGCCTATGAATCTAGGGCCTAGACTCAACCCACAGGCTGGAGCCGCGGGCCAGGACAACCCAGCCCAAACCATTTCGACCCAAGTTAGCACTGATTTGATACGATTCTTTAATTAAAAATCCTGGTGAGTGGGCTACATTAGTTGTAGAATGACTATTATGCTTCCTTCCAATCTTGTCAGCCATGTTGGTTTGGTGGATGATGACATACATGTTATCATTGAAACAGAGAACTTAGTGAAAGATTAGTTGAAACCTGCCACAATACTGGCTGTCCATCATAGGTTACAAGGAGGTGGCGAGTGGCCCACTAAAGAACAGTTCCAAATTGTTCCTTGGTTTATTTGTCTATGGATCATGTGCCCTATTTGCATCCTCATTCGATGTATTCGAAACCAATTGCAACTTTCCTAACTTGATTGAAGTGGCCCACCATCGATGAGAGGGTCACTTGTGTTGCTTGTATGTGTGATGAAAGGTTCCAACATAATCTAAAGTCCTTTTTAGTTAATTATAGCACAAATCCGGTTTAAAGAAAAGGATGCTCCCCACTAATCTATTCAAGATATGTTTGTTAAAATGATTTTATTTCTTATAAAATATCTCTACGTAGAACCACCTAAATCATGGTGGTAATCCCACTATTAATTTCAAATTAAGCTATGGATTTGTTTTAGAGAGGTGGGGTCCAGTGGTATTGGTGCTGGGTTGTTGTGGGGCCCATGCTATGTGTGCATGACATCCTACCCGTCCTTCAGATGCATCCCCCTAGCTTGAGATTGACAGTCCTGGGTAGGGGCTCTGTGGGGCTCATCATGATGTGTGTGTTTTATCCACGCTGTCCATTCAGTTTGAAAGATCATTTTACGCCATGAGCTAAAGAAGGAGGCAGATTGAAGGCTCAAGTGAACCACACCACAAGAAGGATGGGTGTATGCTACCAATTGTTTGATGTAGCCCACCTGATATATGTATTGAGCTGATTTTCAGGCCATAGACGTAACATGGGGCGATACATCGGACGGACGGCCTGGATGTCGTGGGTCTCACAACAGCCTGTTAAAAACACTACTTGCTGCTGCCTCACACATGCAGATGTGGCACACTCGTGTGGTATGATACCCGTTCTTCAAGCGGCCTCTGGATGACTGTCCTAGCCGAAATTAGGCTGGCCACATGTACGTTGATTGTGGACCGTTGGTTAGCCTTCATTATATATATATATACGTGAAGAGTGGATTGGGCAGTTTTCAGGCTGAAGAACGCTCGCAGCGGGGCGTCTATGATCAACAGACTGGATTTTGCACACGTGTGACATGTAGTCACGTGGGTAGCACTTGTATTTATGCGCGTGCGAATCCACAGCCACAAAGAAACCGCTTTTTGGCTGATGTGATCAGAATCAGATGGTTATGGCCACATCGGCGTAGGTTGGAGCTTAAAAAGGAAAAAGCCATTGGCATGTGAGCATTTGGAACCACCGGCCACGGAAGCAACGGCCCATTTATTCGTTGAGATATTTATGTGATGCATGGCCTGCATTTTTCCATATTGTGTACGGCTTTATAATTCTGACAAGTGGGCCCCCTTGATTTTGTAATCTGGACCGTTGGTCTGTTGAGTTCCACCGTGGATGAAGACTAGCCCTAAAATTTTCCAGATTAGAATATATCAGCGACCAAGTCAGGATCTCTTTTTAATGAGTATGAGGTTTTTTATACTCTTCTTAAACATCTATTTTTGGGCCACAAATCGATTGTGTAAGATTGTTAAAATGAAAGATCTTATTATTCATAGCCAACAAATGGTGGGACCCAATAAATAAACGGTCTAGATTAGCAAATCAATGGCCATTTTAGGAATCTAAGAATCGTGTGTACGGTGCAAAGATGCACCCCACGTGTATCATACAATCCTCTTATTCGATAAGGTAAGAAACTGAGGAATATTTGGAACCATGATCTGAGGCTTATGTTCAGTGAGGAATTGTATGCTATATAAGTCATATGATTCCATATACGGTGGGCCCATCAGTGGATGGGTGGAACAAAAAAAAAAATAAAAAAATAAAAATGGGGAGAGAGAGAGAGAGAGAGAGAGAGAGAGAGATCCTGACCCTTAGATAAGCCGCCTATGAATAGAAGGTTATGAAAAAATCTGATGCCATATTCGACAATCAGAGGACACAGGCCAAAGATTGAAGGGCTGGGATCTTATTACAGAGTACATTTCTCGGCTATCATCCATCCATGGCGGGACCTTCAATGTAATGGTCTGGATCACTGAACCATGGGCTTGAGGTCCACATTTTTGAAGGCCTAGAACCCAACAGTTCTCTACTAACCGTCCGATCAGTGAGATCCGTATGCCTATCCATCGCGGAGGCGGATTTCCTACAACGCTTTGTAGGGAGCCCTTGCATGAAAGTTCTGTGGTGCCAAACGTGATGTCTGTTTGACATCTACTCCGTAAATCATGTGTATCATATCGTTTTAGAGCAGAATCCTGAAAATCAGGTAGATATAAAACTCAAGTGGGCCACACCACATGGAAAAGTGGAGAGAGGACCACTATCATTGAGACCTTGGGCTCACCAAAGTTTTGGATCAGGATGATATTTGTGTTTTACCCTAATCCAGGTGGGGCTCACCTTACGAATGGTTTGGATGGCGAAAAAAATATCATGGTGGGCCCCAGGAAGTTTTCAACAGTGGATTTCCCCATCGCCACTGTTCCCTACGGTGTGGCCCACATGAGATTTATACCACCCTGATTTTTGGGCTCACACCAGAACATGAGCTGGTGAAAATGATGGACGAATTAGATGTCAGGCAGATATTACAGTGGGGCCCACGTAGCATTTTGTTGTGCGGACTGCCTACAACAAGCGCTGCAGAAAATCACCGTCCATCTCTTGCGCTGCCATACATATCTTGATTAGTCGCACCAGATGTACGGTGGCGATGGATGGGGTACAACTTGAGTGTCATAGAAAAGGCACTGAGAGAAAGTCCAATAGTCTGTTATTATCTTTTTCCTACGTTTGTCCTCCAGCATATGCACGTACGTACGTTGCGAATCCTACGTGGAGGTGGGGTCCACAAGACGTAAAGCGCCACGTTGGCAATGCGTTTCTATTTGCAGAGAGCGTGCTTAGGTGGTGGTGTGCGATGGAAGAAACGGGTGCGTCGGGTTGCACGGAAATTCCTCTAGAGGGGTAGAAGTGGCAGGCAAGGCATAAAGCATCGGCCCGCCCCGAATATACGATGCCCGGGTCCACCTTTCGTTGGTCATGATGGTTTTTGAAACACCTGAGCCGTTGGCTCAAGCCTAGCCCACTCTAGCCGATCAAGATTTCGGACCCCCGGCTAGGACGGACTCGGTCCTGGGAGGAGCTCTCTGGGGCCCACCGTAATGTATTTGTTTTATCCACGCCGTCCATCCATTTTTTCAGATCATTTTAGTATTTGAACTCCATAATGAGGCAGGCCAAAGCTCAAGCGTACCACACAACAAGAAACACTGGAGATTGAACGACAACCGTTGAAAGCTTCTTGGGGGCCACAGAAGTTTTTGTTCATGCTGATATTATTTTTTTTTAACTTCATCCAGGTATATGTGGACCTAATGAATAGGTTGGATGGCAAACAAACATAAAGGTGCAGCCTAGGAAGGTTTCAACAGTGGTGCCATTATCAACACTTCTTCCTGTGGTGTGGCCCATTTATGTATTTAATCTGCTTTATTTTTCGTATCAATTCTTAAAATGATATGTTAAAATGGATTGACGGTGTGGATAAAACACATACATCACGATGGACCCAACAAAGCCCCTCCCAGGATCGAGTCGGACCTGCCACGGGTAGGGCGCAATCCGCTTCCCTAGATTTCCGAGATAGAGACAGTCAGTTCTACTGTACGCACGAGTGTTAATATGGAAAATGTGCGTGAGATCTGGGTCGTTTATCAGGTTTACTAACAGTGGATGAGTCGTGGATTGAGAATCAGCTGGATCCGTTCATCAGATGGGCCACGCGTACAAAAAATGGAGGCTAAGTTGTCCAATGGTCCACATGTGCTGTACCTGTGTGGCCCACATGGTGACTGGGATAGCCTGATTTTTGGGCCACAGTAACGAACAGCTACGTATTACCAGATGAGAAGCTGGGATCTCATACCCATGCCACTTTGGCACGTGCGAGGAGAGTAAGATCCAGATATGAATGCTCGAGAGACTAACCATATGCTCGTGCTGGGGTTAATGTAATGCCGTATCACGAAATGATCGTGTGTTTAACATGGTTTAAGAAATTAATAGAGGTTTGATACGACGGTTCTATAGTTGTCCAACTTGGGTCGTGTTCGTGATCCAAACCGTTGATCTGATGCTATACATGACTGATGATGTATTCTTTGAAAATCTTAAATATTGAAAGATCCTACACCTTCGATCAATGACCCAAACAAGAAAATGTCAAGTAGACGGTCCATACATCCTAATATAATTATTTTTTTTCTGGGTCTCTGATCCAAGGTAAGGTCCATCTTATAAACGGTTCATATCACCAACCATGACCCCGGATCCAACGGCTATACTCATGACACATATCATATAACACACCACCTTATGAATAATGGTCCGCGTGTTTTTTTTCACGTGAAATTCTCAACGTTGGAGACAGCAAGATCTCACCATAATCAGCTTTTTATCTTATTACGTAACCAGCACAGACCATTGGTGGGCCACACCATCATGATGTGATCCCTTCATGTTGACTGGATCTTCGTTCGCTCCGATTCTTATCACCGTTCGATCTTGATCGAACGGTCTTCAGATTCACACAGATCATTTCTTGGCGATGAGATGCGAGCCAAATCACATACAGTTCACCTGCTTTAAGATGGAGCTGTTGGGCCCCACATCCTCTCACCGTCTATTTTGATTGAATGTGGATGGGATTCCCTCGTTTTTCACACCTGATCATTTGCCTGCTACAGTCTGAAATCCGACGAACAGCACGTGCTGTGGTGTTGCAACACACCCACCGTACGCGTGGCACTCTGGCTCTCATCAATGCGATTCCGGACCGTCCATTCCCAGTCCATTCCTGCGAGGACAGATTGGAGAGGTGAATAGTCTCACACGCAACAATGTAGAATGAGCGTGCCAGATCGGGGTCGATCATTAGGTGGGCCCGACCTTGAACATGCAATGGCCCACCATTGAAAATCCATAGGTGATATTGACTTCTCAGGATGGCAGCAAGCGGACGGTAAAGCACGAAAATGACAGTGGTCCCCACTCAATAGAAAAAATGCCGATGATTGGACAACTGGGATTACTGAATTTATTACAGTTCTTGAAGTGTGGGAGATCTATCCTACGGCTCACCCGATGGACGATCCACATTAGTCGGTAAGCCTACACGCGTGTACAAGGCATACAATCTACAAACCCAAGGGTGCAATATTCAAGCAGTTCCGACCGTTAGATCTTCATTCCCAAAAAATTCAATCTATTCCACTTGAAAGGTGGGCCACGATATTGGAAACAGGTGGACGGATTAAAATAATCTGCCAGCTTCTTTAGTAGCCGTACATTTTAAAAAACAAATATCCCACCTTAAAAGTGAATCTACCTGATTCTTGGGCATCTAAAATGGTGGACCCCTCTGATGGATGGATCGGATGTTGTCTTTTGTGCAATGCTGGCGCATGCTGTGACGTGCACATGAGCTCCCTTGTACACACGTGTGGGCCTAGAGAAACGCGTTCCTCGCGTGTGGAAACTGGCAGCAGGACGTGCGCATCAACGCCCCTTGCGTATTGTAGGCAGCGAACGCTGAGCTGACGTGGCAAAGGAAGACAGCTCAGCTCCATTGCCATGCAGCTTAGCAGCTTGTAACATTCTGCTAAGCTAACTCCCTCTACGCGGGCCATTGCATCCTATACGCGGGTTTTCAGGTCTGACAAGTGGAGCCTATGCCTCGTAAATCCAGACCATTGCTCTATTGCTTCTCTCCATCGATAAACACTGTGCGAGATTATCTCAGATTGGAGGATCCTATCCATCAATATTTGGACCTTTTAAAGATGAATATGGATGGCTGATGTATTCCTCCCATTAACTTATTTATAGGCCACAAATAGAAATTAAGATTATTGGACACGATCCATCATGCTGCGACGCGACGTACCAGTGGTTTAGATTAACAATGGATGGGGCCCACTTGTCTAATCTGGAAACGCGTGTATACCGTGCACAGCCTCGGATCGTATGTATCTTACAGTTCCTGTAGTGGGAAATGCGATGTGCACTAGTGATAGTGCGCCTCGCTACTGTAGAAGCCGTCATGCGTGCCTGCACGAGAGATCCAAGCCATTGAAAAAGTGGGCCCCGGTCATATAGATCGCTGGATCTAAGAATTAGGCTGGTCCGATCATTTTCTAAGTCATTTTTAACCATCCATCCGTTCATATACTCACGGTTCATCGGACGAGTGGACCAGCCTGTTTTCTTGAAGCAGAGAATCTACAAGGTGAGCCATGAATGAGGTGGGCAAGATCAGACTCGACCCGAACCGAAAGCCAGGGTCGGGTCGGATCAACTAGATCCACTCGGATATGAAGCCCGACCGAGTTGAGTTTGAGTCACGTAGTAACTCGATCCGTTCCTATCCGGAATCCGATCCAGTCGAATCTAATCCGATCTGAAACCTGATCCGATCTGGAATCGAGTACTATAAAGTTTTTTTTTGTTAAACCTTTACCTTTCATCTACCTGAACCTTAACTCGACTCAAGTTGACGCCGCATTGAACTCGATCGGAATGCAGGCTAGTTAGCAGCTCAACACCCTATCTTCATCGGTCATCCTCGTCCATTAATCGAATAGGTTAATTTTATATGTTTTTTTTTGGTTAATTCTTGAGTCGGATCAAGTTCGAGTCAGGTAGTTGGCAAAATCGAATCGAAACAAGTTGGATCTAACTTGGTCCGACTCGACTCGATGCCGACCTCTAAAGGTGAGGCCCCACCTGACACGTTCGATATCTTGATGTTGGGCACACTAGCAAAATGGAATAAGATCATTTAAAACATACCTAAATAATCAACGAAAGCAATGCTTTCTCTGAAGGATGTGGGTTGATGTCATGATGCTCTGTTCTCTAGGAATCATGGCTGGTGTTCTTTTTTAGAACATTTTTTTTTTCTACTCTGGCAGAGTGTGGTTGTTGATACACATGCACTCAGGAATTCTATAATTGGGACATGTGTAAATCATTTAAACTGTCCAGTTTGTGTGGCCAAATTTAGATGGGTCATGAACATGTAATTACACTGTAGTGATGGGCCATCTGACCGGATATACAATGGACGGTGAAATGATAAAGAGGCAACAGTAGGAATTCGACAAAACATATGTAGCCATTAATCATGGATTAGGAGCATCTAATCAATATGGTTTAGGGTTAGTGGGTCCATTGATTGGACGGTTTAGCTGAGTACTTGAGGGATAAGGATAGAAAAGACCAGGGTGATAGCTGTAATACTCTGTTTTTATTTATTTATTTATTTAAAATGGTAGGTTCCACTGTTGCCTTTGGTGTGGCCCACTTGAGCTGTGGATGACCCTCATTTTTGGGCTCATGCCCTAACTTTGATGGGCAAAACTAATGAACGGTGTGGATTTATCACATCATTTTTATGGGGTCCACTCTCAAAAAAAAGAAAAAAAAAAAGCAAGTCAGCACGTCACCCACAAACCAGCCCTCTCCTCCACAACTCCCTCTCTTTCCCACTTCTCCGTGGTATGGTTGCGGACGTGAACTCATCCACCATGCATGATATCATCATGGTGGGACCCACTAATCAATTTAAACCATCCAATGAACTCCCAACCCACTAAACATACCTGACATTATTTTTATACCCCATTTCTCATGCTACTTATAGAAAACCATAGAGAAAATCACAAAAGAAAGATTGTGAGAAGAAAAGAGATATCAGGAGAAGGGAGAGTATCCATGAGGGTTCAACATCGAGTTCATGACTCACTGACTCAATCCCCAATGATGCGTTGTTGATTTTTCCAGTATCCCTTGCAACTATTCTAGAGAGAGAGAGAGAGAGAGAGAGAGAGAGAGAGAGAGATCCTGAGTGGAGGTAACGTATATCGAGCTGTTCCACCAAGTTGACTCAGCTCGTTGAGTACGGCCTAACCTAAAGATCCTTCTATAACATCTGATTTTTATGGAGATGGACGCATTTATATGAAGTTCTACTTTCCAATTCAGGTCGAGTTCAGAGTTGATCAATTCAAGTTAGTACACGTAGAAATCAGCATCTCTTCAGATTATTTTCCTTCCATCACACTATTTTTTCATAGCAGGTAGGTGATAATTTCTTATTGAAAATTTCATAAGTAATTGCCTTATATAATCTAGACATTGAGATATTTTTTATTTGACTGAACTAATGTAAATATTATTATTATTATTATTATTATTATTATATTATCTAGTGGTAATAATGAATATTCATTATGTGAACATAGACACTATATCTGCCATAATTCCTTGTAAGTTAGATGTATTTTATGTTAACTATTTTTTTTTTAATGCAATGATTCTTACGAGTGCTCTGCCTAGGGTCATTCTCGAAATGAACAGCACGACATGGGTGCTCTACTCAGGGTCATTCCCAAAAGGATCGACATGGGTGTTCTGCCCTGGGTGATTCCCTAAAAGGATCAATACACACGGGTGCACTGCCCTGGGCTTTTGTCCCTAAAAGGTTATACCGGTGCTCTGCTGAGGGTCATACCCTGAAAGGATCAACACTGATACTCTGCCGTAGGTTATCCCCTAAAAGGATCAACACACATGAGTGTTTTGTCCACTCCAAATCTTAGTATTTTTTAGAAAAGCTATGTTAAACAATTTATTCATTTCATATTCATGAATGTCAAATTATTAACTATAATTTTACATCCAATGTTCGCCTTATTTTGATTAATATATCGAGGTTAAATTTGGTAATATTTGTGAGACTTTCAACTCGGGATTGATGTGATCCTATTGAGTTGTCAACTCATTATGTTTTAACCGTTTCAGGTTATGAATATTTTGAAGATGTAGGGTACTACTATTAGTAGTGGAGTATGGAATGTGGTTGGGTGCACGTGGCATGTCATTCTACATAGGATAAATTTTATTTTATTTTAGAACTCTGAATGTAGTAATGTTTGACTTGATTTTCTTACTTCAAGTTAAGTTAAATAATCATGCATTGATGTAATAATAGATTATATAATTAGTTATCTTAGTTTGTGTTTAGATTTTAAAATTTTGGGCTATGGTGGAAAAAAAAAAGAAATGCATATGAAATTGTCATACTTTATCTTTTTATTTTTATTTTTTTATATAGGTCACGGGTCTGGAATTCGGGTCCTGGACACCCTATTCGGGTATCCGAATTTTAGAGCGTGACAAAGTTAGTATCAGAACCAAGTTGATCTTAAACATTGGATCTAGAATAGAGATTTAACTCTAAGTCTTCCTAAATGACCTTAACTAAGAGATGAGAAATTTAGAATACATACGTAGGACATTTTAATCTATTATGATATAATACTTAGATCTCATTTAGGCTATATATTAACATACAAAATCAAATCTGGACCTTAGGAATTTTCTGAGAATTTTCTAATTATTTCTTAGGTTGGGCAGCAATAATCAATATAAAACGTCTAACTTTGAAAAATCATAACTATTTAAGTAAAACTCCGATTGAGGTGATTCAAAAATTTAATTGAATATTGATAAGTATAATTTTATAAAAAAATAGGTAAAAATTAAAAATACTAACCCTTAATAGATGTATTTGAGGTTAAGAGAAACCTATCCAGAAATCGTTTAATTCTAGATAGTGTGTACTCTCTGAATTTTTTAAAATTTTATGGGATTCAAAATATTATAAAATTTTACAGGGGTATAGTAGACTTATAGATATATTTATGTAAAAAATTTTAAGTTAAAATATTGTCTGAAAATATCAAAAGTATCAATTAGAATAGCACCCTTATGTCCAGAAATTTCTACATATAGTTCTAAACTACATCTTAGTTCAACTTCTCTTAGATCTTCATGTATTTCTACATTGAACCATTTAATTTCTTATAATCTTAAAATTATTCAGTAAAATTTATAATTTTCTTTATTTATCCTAGGCTATGATAGATCAAAGTATGAACCTCGGGCCGCATCGGAGACTCAAGTACCCGATGCAGCCAGGCAAGGAGCAATTATTGACAAGATCCTCCAGGCGATGGAAGAATTTGCCTCATTTATGGGGACACAAGTACTTATAACTCAATTTCAGGAGCAGACTCAAGCGACACTTGTAGCCCTTGAAGGGACGGAGTCCTTGTTAGAAAAGTTTAAGAGGCAGAGACCGCCTACGTTTAAAGGTGGGCTTGATCTAAGTGAAGCTGAGGGTTGGAAAAGGCAGATGGAGAAAATTTTCTCAGCTATGAGATATAATGAGCAACAAAAGGCTAAATTAACAATATATATATTGGAAGGAGAAGCCGATCATTGGTGGGAATCTACGACCAGGGAGAACCCGAGAATAGAAAGGTGGACATGAGACCAATTCTGGACAAAATTTGAAAATAAATACTTTCCAGCTTATGTGCGTGCTCAAAAGGTTACAGAATTCATGAAATTAGAACAAGGAGATATGACGATACGTCAATATGATGCAAAGTTTACAGAGTTGGCACGATTTGTGACATTTCTTATACCGGATGAGCTTCGTAAAGGGCATAAGTTTGTTGAGGGACTAAAACCTTCTACCCGTACTCGATTGACGCCATTTCTTATTAAAACGTATGCAGAAGCATTGGAATGCGCTCGCGCAATAGAAAAGGACTTTGATGAGCATTGGAAGAACCGCGAGCCGAGGAAGGACATGAGGAGTGGACCAGGACCACATCCCATTCATCTCTCACACAACATGAACCAACTAAGTGGCAGAAGATGATACCAACATCAGTACCCAGTCATGGCACTATGCAACTTTCAACGTAATTCATTGGGACTTGCCATAACTATGGAAAGGTGGGCCATCCTACCCGCCATTATTTTCTACTACCTCGTTATCAATATCCAGGGAATCAAGGACCACCACGATCGTTTTATAGGCCACCTCTTCATTATGTACCGTGTACTTTATATCAATGACCTCCGCCGCCGCCCCCTCAAATGATTCAGCCAGCTGCGAGACCATCACAACCTTATCCTCAGAGGCCTGCACAACTACATCCACGATCCCAACAACCTGGACCCCCTCAAGCTTATCCGATACCACCTCAACAATCGTAACAATAGGTTAAGCCTCCCCAATATCAGCAACTGAGGCCAGAAAGTCAGGCGCCCTGACCTCAAGCTCAAGGACGTGTTTACGCTCTATCTTCATTCACAAATGATCCAGCCCAACTTCAGGAGTATGAGGATCCAAATCGAAGCTATGATGATCTAACGCCATCTCAAGATGATGCTGCACAGATGTATGAGACCACTGCTTCTGCATATGACGACCCAACACAATTTGCAGATATCACTCCTCAACATGGTGCTGAAGCTACTAATGATGTGGTGAAATGTACTATCTTGGCTTACACCTCTCTTACTAGAGCATTATTCGATTCAGGAGCTACACATTCATTTATATCTTATATCTTTGTATGCTCACTTGGTATATCATCCGTACGATTAGATAAGAAAATTATCGTAGCAACCCCTTTTGGTAAGTCCATGAATTTAGAGCAAATATGTGAAGAATGCCCCATGATAATTGAAAATGAAATACTATTGGCAAATCTCATAATTATGCCTATGAGGGAATATGATGTCATCTTAGGAATGGATTGGTTGTCCAGTGTCGTGCCAAAATAAATTGTTTCAGGAAGACGATTACGTTGAACATAGAGGGACGATCTCCACTGGAATTCTGTGGGACATAAAGAAGGAATGCGCTAATTGGTTTGTTGGCTATTGTGGGAATCGAGCAATCAGAAGAAGGGATTGAACAAATACCCGTGGTTAGGGAGTTTCCAGAAGTTTTTAAGGACATTCCAAGGTTACCTACAAAGAGAGATATAGACTTCGGTATCGATCTAATGTCTAGAACTGCACCCATCTCTAGAGCACCTTACTGCATGGCTTCGGTAGAATTATAAGAATTAAAGGATCAGATCCAACAATTGTTAGATCAGGGTTTCATTAGAGCCAGTACGTCGCCATGGGGAATACCGGTCTTATTTGTAAGGAAGAAGGATGGAACTATGAGATTATGTATTGATTATCGTCAGTTGAATAAAGTAATAATCAAGAACAAATATCCTCTTCCTAGGATTGATGATTTATTTGACCAGCTTAAGGGAGCAAGGTTCTTTTCTAAAATAGATTTGAGGTCAGGTTACTATCAGTTGAGAATATAGGATGAAGACGTGCACAAGACGGCTTTTAGGACTCGTTACGGGCACTATGAGTTCTTGGTAATGCCATTCGGATTGACAAATGCTCCAGCGGTATTTATGGATCTTATGAATCGGGTATTCAAACCTTATTTAGATCGATTCGTTATTGTATTCATCGATGATATTCTTATATACTCCAAGACTCATGAGGAGCATGAGGAACATCTCAGGACCGCTCTACAAACGTTAAAGGAAAATCAATTGTATGCCAAGTTATCAAAATGTGACTTCTGGAAGCATAGAGTAAAATTCTTGGGGCATGTGGTGTCAGAGAAAGGGATATCCGTGGACCTAGCTAAAATTGAAGCAATATTAGAATGAGAGCAGCCCTCGAATGTGTCAGAAGTGCGAAGTTTTCTCGACCTTGTTGGTTACTATCGAAGATTTATAGAAGGATTCTCTAATATATCAAGACCCCTAACTAATCTAACTAAGAAGAATACGAACTTTAAGTGGGATCAAGATTGTGAGCAGGCATTTACCGAACTGAAGAAGCGATTGACATCAGCCCCAGTTCTGACATTACCGACCGAAGGGGAAAGATTCGTCGTTTATACCGATGCGTTATATCAGGGATTAGGATGCGTTCTTATGCAAGGAGGCAAAGCTATCGCATTCGCATCACGACAGTTAAAGACTCACGAGCGAAATTACTTGACGCATGATCTGGAGTTAGAGCAGTGGTTTTTGCTTTGAAAATTTGGAGGCACTACCTATATGGAGAATAATTTGACTTATATTCAGACTATAAGAGTTTAAAGTATCTCTTTAATTAGAATGAATTGAATATGCGTTAGAGAAGATGGATGAAATTTTTGAAGGACTACCATTTCGATATTTCATATCACCCAGGAAAAGCAAATGTTGTAGCCGATGCTCTAAGCAGAAAGACAAGAAGACTTATGGCCAGCTTAATGATCAAAGAGTGAGAGATGATAAATGTTATTAAAGATTTCGATCTGCAACTCCAGCTTGAAGAACCTCAGGCGCATCTAAGTAACCTAGTAGCACAACCTGCCCTAGTGTGTAATTTTTTTTAAAATTTTTTAAAGTTGAATAGCTAAATTAAGCTTTTTTTTTTTAAAAAATCTTTAGAATTAAGATTAGATCATGATAAACTTTGCTCTTAGATTCGGCGTATTTTATAAGCTCAAAAGGAAGATGTTTGGCTACAAGAAAAATGAGCAGAAAGAATAGGGAAGAAGAATGTAAAATGACGAATTGGCGCTGATGAAGGGATTAGGTTTTGTAGACGGCTATGTGTTCCAAACGAACCTGATTAGAAGCAAGAGATTTTGGATGAGGCTCATAGATCAAGATTCACCATCCATCCAGGGGAGACTAAAATGTACCACGATGTCAAACGCCAATACTGGTGGAACAACATGAAGCGGAAAATCGCCAAGTACGTATCTATATGTGCGACATGTCAACAAGTGAAGACAGACCATTGAAGACCACCAGGACTCTTGCAGCCGTTATCGATCCCTAAGTGGAAATGAGAGCATATATCCATGAATTTCGTAGTTGGATTTTCGAAGACAGGTTGACACCATGACACTGTATGGGTGATAGTGGACAGGTTAACCAAATCCGCACACTTCATTCCGATAAAGATTTCTGCATTTACAGTGGAGTTGAGTAAAATTTATATTAAAGAGATTGTTCGACTTTATGGTACTCCAGTATCCATCATCTTCGACCGAGATCCCAGGTTTAAATCGCGGTTTTAGGCAAGTTTAAAGGAAGCTTTGGGAACTACTCTCGATTGTAGCACAACATTTCACCCGCAGACTGATGGACAAACAGAAAGGACGAACCAGATTTTAGAAGATATGTTACGCAGCTGCATTCTCGACTTCAAGGGTAATTAGGACGATCATCTGCCATTGGTGGAATTCGCATATAATAATAGCTACCAAGCCAGCATTGGTATGACACCATTTGAAGCTTTATATGGAAGACCTTACAGATCACCAAGCTGTTGGATAGAAGCAGGAGAAAGGACATTGTTGGGACCAGAACTTATTCAAGAGACCTCAAAGAAGATTGACATCATTCGGGAACGTATACGCGCCACCCAGAGTCGCCAAAAGAACTATGCAGATAATCGACGCAGAGACTTAGAGTTTTGTGTACGAGATCATGTGTTCATAAAAATTTTCTCAATGAAAGGAGTTATGTGTTTTGGAAAGAAAGGGAAGCTCATGCTACGTTTTATCGGACCCTTCGAGATCCTACAAAGAGTAGGAGTTGTAGCATACAAGTTGGCCCTACCGCCTCAGTTATCCAATATCCACAATGTATTTCACGTTTCCATGCTTCGAAAGTACAAGCTGGACAATTCTCATATCATTAAATGAGAGCTACTAGAGATTCAAGAAAATGTCACATATGAAAAGCAACCTGTGTGCATTCTCGATCATAAGGAACAAGTACTTCGGATAAAGGTTATACCACTTGTGAAGGTATAATGGAGTCATCACAGCGAGGAAGAAGCATCGTGGGAGCGAGAACAAGAAATTCGAGAAAAGTATCCTAACCTCTTTTAGGTATATAAATTTCGAAGACGAAATTTTGTTAAGGTGGGTAGAATGTAATACTTTATTTTAAAAAAAAAAACGGTAGGTTCCACTGTTGCCTTTGGTGTGGCCCACCTGAGTTGTGGATGACTCTCATTTTTGGGCTCATGCCTAACTTTGATGGGCAAAACTAATGAACGGTATGGATTTATCACATCATTTTTGTGGGGCCCACTTTAAAAAAAAAGAAAAAAAATCCAAAGCAAGTGACGTGTTGACGCACGTCACCCATAAACTAGCCCTCTCCTCCACGACTCCATCTCTTTCCCACTTCTCCGCGGTACGATTACGGATGTGAACCCATCCACCATGCATGATATCATCATGGTGGGACCCATTAATCAATCTAAACCGTCCAATGAACTCTCAACCCACTAAACTCACCTGACATTATTTTTATACCCCATTTCTCATGCTACCTATAGAAAACCATAGAGAAAATCACAAAAGTAAGATTGTGAGAAGAAAAGAGATATCAGGAGAAGGGAGAGTATCCGTGAGGGTTCAACATCGAGTTCATGACTCACTGACTCAATCCCCAATGATGCGTTGTCGGTTTTTCCAGTATCCCTTGTAACTATTCTAGAGAGAGAGAGAGAGAGAGAGAGAGAGAGAGAGAGAGAGATCCTGAGTAGAGGTAACATATATCGAGCCATTCCACCAAGTTGACTCAGCTCGCCGAGTACGGGTTAACCTGAAGATCCTTCTATAACATTTGATTTTTATGGAGATGGGCGCATTTATATGAAGTTCTACTTTTCAATTCAGGTCGAGTTTAGAGTTGGTCAATCCAAGTTAGTACACGTAGAAATCAGCATCTCTTCAGATTATTTTCCTTCCATCACACTATTTTTCAATAGCAGGTAGGTGATCATTCCCTATTGAAAATTTCATAAGTAATTGCCTTATATAATCTAGACATTGAGATATTCTTTATTTAACTGAACTAATGTAAATATTATTATTATTATTTTTATATTATCTAGTGGTGATACTTAACATTCATTATGTGAACATAAACACTATATCTGCCATAATTCCTTGTAAGTTAGATGCATTTTATGTTAACTATTTTTTTTAATGCAATGATTCTTACGGGTGCTCTGCCCAGGGTCATTCCCAAAAGGATCGGCACGGGTGCTCTGCCCCCGGTGATTCCCTGAAAGGATCAATACACACAGGTGCACTGCCCTGGGCTTTTGTCCCTAAAAGGTTATATCGGTGCTCTGCCGAGGGTTATACCTTAAAAGGATCAACACCAGTGCTTTGCCGTGGGTCATCCCCTAAAAGGATCAGCACACATGAGTGTTTTGTCCATTCCAAATCTTAGTATTTTTTAGAAAAGCTATGTTAAACAATTTATTCATTTCATATTCATGAATGTCAAATTATTAACTATGATTTTATATCCAATGTTCGCCTTATTTTGATTAATATGTCGAGGTTAAATTTGGTAATATTTGTGAGACTTTCAACTCGGGATTGATGTGATCCTATTGAGTTGTCAACTCATTATGTTTTAACCGTTTCAAGTTATGAATATTTTGAAGATGTAGGGTACTACATTAGTAGTGGAGTATGGAATGTGGTTGGATGCATGTGGCATGTTATTCTACATACGATAAATTTTATTTTATTTTAGAACTCTAAATGTAGTAATGTTTGACTTAATTTTCTTACTTCAAGTTAAGTTAAATAATTATGCATCGATGTAATAACAAATTATGTAATTAGTTATCTTACTTTGTGCTTGGATTTTAAAGTTTTAGGCTATGGTGGAAAAAAAACATGAAATGCATATGAAATTGTCATACTTCATCTTTTTATTTTTATTTTTTTTATATAGGTCACGGGTCTATAATTTGGGTCCTGGACACCCTATTTAGGTACCCGAATTTTAGAACATGGCAATAGTTCACCACCATTTTTGGGGAACGGATTGGCTACTCCCTGTGCCACTAGCCACTAGTGGTCGGTGCTCTGTGGGCCCCATCATGATGTATTTGTTTCATCCATGCAGTTCACCCATTTTAAAAATCATTTTAGTGATCGGTCCCAAAAATGACAAGGATATAAATCTCAGGTGGACCACACCACAGGAAAACAATAGTGATTGGATATCCACCATTAAAATCCTCCTAAGGCCCAGTGCACGGTTTATTTGACATCCAATCTGTTGATTAGGTCATGAAGACCTAGATGAAGGGAAAAAAATGAGTTTGATCCAAAACTTTTATGAGCCCCAAATTTTTTTTAATGGTCAACGTTCATTCAAAATTGTTTCCTTGTAATGTGGTCCACTTGAGATTTTGATATACCTCATTTTTGGTCTCGTATCCTAAAATGATATATAAAAATAGATGGACGGAATGGATGAAACACATACATAATAGCGGGAGCCACATAGAACCGACCACCAGCCATTGGATGGTGGCAGGGAGAGTAGCCAATCCGTTTCCATTTTTGAAGTTGTGGTGTCTAACCAATGCGGCGAACATGTGCAACAATCTGGACGACCCAAATTGTGGGCCCCATTTTGGATGGAGCGTATTAGGCTTGAATGATCTTAACCGTCCGATTTTGCTCGTCAAGTGTGGGCTGCTTACGATTCTATTTTCAGCCGTCCATTTGATAGCCAGCGGTTGGATGGTGAGGATTTTTAGGCTATGTGAGCCCTAAAATTTAAACGAGTCTGCGTTGTCCTGCATGTTTGACACGTGGAAATGGACGATTGCATGAGATACCGCAACTTACTGAATGCAGCCGAAGTGTCGTGTAATCAAATGAAAGAGAACGTAGGTTTTCTACACCACAGGCACTTCTACACGCAGCCACAAATGCTAACCTGTCACACATGTAGGACATCGTAACCGCTTATCCAGTGTTTTTCTACATGGATGTGATAATTGAGTAGCCTGATCATTAATCAGATGATCCACATGGCATGTCCCACCTGATACAAGGCTCAGATGTTCTGGAAAAGTGCGAAGGTGAGACGTCTTTCTGCGATTAGAGGTGCTTGTAAGAATAAAGAATAAAGAAAAAATTAGCACTGTAGACTCTTTCCTTAGGTTCGTACGTACGGGTAGAGGTATAATTTAGTTAGATAGGTATTATTTGAGTCGAATACAAAAAGGTAGTCGGTACGTCGGGACTGTACTAAAAAATTACCCGAGAATAAAGCAATAAGCAGTAATCACCTGCAACCAGTTGGAGTACTGTAAAACTAGAAACTAAGTTTGAAGCTACACACGTGCCACTCACTTGGAAGCGAGAAAGCATGCGAGCGATCAGAACCACTATTCGGACTATCCCAACAATATAGATTAAGTGTTTCTTACGTGATCTCTATATGATCATCAAATGGTCCACTTCTATAGAAAGTAAACGAACGGTCCAGAAAATTCAACCACAACCACAAATTCAGTCTACAAATGTGGTCCGTTGGATAATCAAATCCTTATAATTTTAAATATATGGAATCAACATAGCGAGAATCACCTGATGTACTCATCCGATCTTATACACGTATGATCAGTTTCCACGTGTGAAGTGATGTACCGTAAGCATGTAACTGAAAGGGTATTTTGGTAATTTAAGCGACATGAATGAAGTCATTCTCACCCCCATTCCATTCCCAAATCATTGCAGTCGCTCTCATCTCAATCACCCTTTTTTAAGTGCGTTTTCACTGTTTTCTTAGATGAGAATGGGAGAAAAAAGACTCCATGTTTTGGTATACTACAGTTGCAAGTGGTTACTAAAACCAAAACAATCCGCACTAAGGCAAAAAGCACATCTTTTTCTTTTTCCTTTTTTGATAAATGGATTACATGATCATCTGGTGGGCCCCATTTTGGATGGCCCATGTCGTAAAAAGCTTCCAAATTGGACGGTAATGGGCCGTGTCTGTGTTTCTTTTTCAACGGCTATTTGCATGCTAGGATTTGAAGGGTTGGGATTGTTGCTTTATAGATTTAAATGTATCAGTGATACACTCGTTCCACACATGCAAAATGAAAGCTTGAGGATGCTACACTCGAGTGTACGATGTATCCTGGAATGTGATCTGAACAGTTACGATCATTCAATGTAATAGATTTTCCACCATTGATGATGTGCCTTGGCTGATAAATGGCTCTGATCGTATATATGGAAGACATCCAATGCCTCGAGAGGCACCGATTTTTGATGCTCCCACATCTTGTACCGTGTAGGTGTCAGATGTTTATGATGATCCGAGCCGTTGATCTCGTGGCCTTTGTGATCGGTTGGCCCATCAGAAATATCCTGATCATCTGATAAATGAACTTTTTCTAACTGAACGTGCAGTGTTTCTGTTTTTGTATTTAGTATCCATTTGTAAACCGTTGATTAAAGGGCTACGATCATCCCAACTCCACAAATTTTGGTCTATGGTCCATTCTGTGAGATTTTCTGAATGAATGGTCAAGATAATTCCATCCCACGAGAGGGATCAGCTACAATATACATACTTCCTCCTCTGTGGCGCTCAGGTGCCAGCGTATGTTACGACTCAGTGGGTCCCACATGCTGCTTGCTACGATGATCGGAACCGTCATGTTGTGGAAAATATGCTATACGAGCTTTTGAAAGACATTTATCTTGAGTAGATGATTGTGACCATAACCGTATTTAGTTGAATTTAGAATATCGAAATAAAAATCAATGGCTCGCATTCAAATCTAAAATTCGAACGTTTGAATCATCTCTGAAGAGTTATTATGGGATGATAACCTATCTATGGTTGTTAATAGAATATGGACGGTTCAAATTATCAGATCATCTCATCGTATGTGGCCCAGTGGGAGGCGACACACGATGAATATTGAGTCGCGACTGAGGCAGGACGAACTTATGATGACACTCCCATCAAAATTGAGAATTTGAGTAGGCTGATTGGATCGGTTAAAAATCTAGGCCGTTGACAGCCGTACTCCTCAAGTTGCATGAGGCAAGCATGTGATTATTGGGACCGTTGGTTAGGTGGGCTACGGTGTAGATGGGCTCCAGACCAAAAATCCTAGTGATGGGACAACCCTAGCCATCCATTTGTTGTGAGTCTCATGCCGGGGCATTTCTTTCAAATCAGAGAAGCAATCCTAATAATCCAATTGATGCCCATCAAGTGGACGGTTAAAATTAAAATAGTAAGTGGTACAAATTTCGAGGGCAAAATCAGATGGTCATCGTCATCTTCCCATTGTTAGTTTTGGCTTATGCTTAATTCCTATTTGGGCAAGCGATTTGAACGGTCTGGATATCCGCACAATTGAACTAATCCATGTGAACCGTTGAAGAGTTACCACCATTTTCTCTACCTCCGAAGATTCAATCCGAACCGCTGATCCAACCATTCCTTTTTTCGGGTCACCTTAAGAAGGCTACGATCATCCACCGCCACTCATTTTCGGGATATGGTGGCTCACCGAGGTAAGCAGTTCTGATCACCGCATGTTTGCCACGTGCACTAAATGGAGGCTATTCCACGGAAGTTCATGCAGTGCATGGTGCACACAAAACCAAGAGAACCCTTCACTTACAAGCAACCGTACCCTAATTTGTGCTACGACAACATCTTTCCTGCCAACATGGAAATTGTTTATTAAACACGCACCATGAAAACGATGTTCCACGTCATCAAGTTTGCCTATGTCGAAAACAAGGTTGATTCATTAACTAGGTGGGCCACACCTGTATATTGAGACAAACTGCCGGTTGTTCATTTATTCTAATGGATCATTTCATCTGACGAATGGACCGGTCTATTTTTGTTTTAGGTAATTTTCTTAGTGGACCCTATCGTTTTAACGGTGCTGATTTTCTATACAAGGGCTTATTGGAAACGGATTGGGTACCCCCTCAAGGTCGGTGCTCTGTGGACCCCACCATGATGTATGTGTTTCATCCATTCGGTCCATCTATTTTTATAGATTATTTAATGGTATTAGAGAAAAAATTAGATACATATCAATCTCAAGTGGACCACATTACAGGCAATAGTGTTGAATGAACGTCGACCATTAAACACGTTTTGAGGGCCATAAAAGTTTTGGATCAAGCTGATATTTTTTTTTCCCTTTATCTGGTTCTTTATGACTTAATTAACATATTGGATGTCAAATAAACAGTACAGTAGACCTTAGGAGGATTTAATGGGGGATATACAATCATTATTGTTTTCCTGTGGTGTGGTCTACCTGAGATTTATATCCCTCTTTTCTGTATTAAGCCATAAAATGATCTGTAAAAATTGATTAAAGGAATGGATTAAACACATACACTCTCGTGGGGCCCGCAGAGCACCGACCACCAGCCATCGGGCTGGTGTCAGGGGGAGTAGCCAATCCGTCTCGACGTTAGGGAGATAGACGCTACGGTACAACAGTTTGTGGTACTTTACTAGTGTGTTCAGATCTCCAAAATCAATCAAAGAAACAGAATTAGCAAGGGGAGTACTTTGATACTCTGGCTAAATAGGACGGGGATTTCCTGCGAAAGCCTTTCGCAGGAAGTTCCTGCGCTGGGATGCTAAGTGGGGTCCACTGTGATGTTTGTGATAAATCCATACCGTCCATTAGTTTTAGGAGATCATTATAGGTCATTATACCAAAAATGACATGGATTTAAAACTCAACTGCGACGCACGAGAGGAAACAGTTTTGATTTAGTCACCACCGTTGAAACATTTTTAAGGCCACAAAAGTTTCTTATCATGTTAATTTTTTCATGTTTTCACTTCATCCCATTGGTAATGACCTTATAAACCGTTTGGATGGCATATAAAAATCAAGGTGGAGCCCAGAAATATTTCAACGGTTGAAAACTATTTCCTCAGTTTTCCCTCTCGTATGGCCCAGTTGAGTTTTAAATCCACATAATTTTCTGTGGAATGTCGTAAAATGATCTCGGAAGACGGATGGACGGGATGGATTTATCACAAACATCACGGTGGACCCCACTTACATCCCAGCGCAGGAACTTCCTGCGAAAGGCTTTCGCAGGAAATCCGCGTCCGGCTACGTACGACGCTTGATAGGCAGGCATTGAGAATGGTACACGTGGCAAATGAAGTAAAATAAAACCGAATAAATTGTGGGCCCACTATCTTTAAGCTAAAGTCCAAAAATGAAATATGTTGAACAAGACCATTGTTTTATTCATTTTTAACCGTCCGATATTTGTCAGCAATCCAATAGTTAGAGAAGAGTAATTTTTAGTACTTGAATCTTGATACATCTAAACTGGCACCCAAAACTTGAACGGTTTAATGTGAATTATTTGTACGCCACGTATGCAATTTCTGCCTGCGTATCATCCATCACACTTTGCTGAGTATGAAAGTATTTCTCGAAGAGAAATGCTCCAGTGCTCTTAGGGCAGTACAAGCTGTAGTCCTCCTAGTTGCATTGAGAAACTTAGACAATCCAACCGGTCGATCCAGACTGTCCAATGGATCCAACACAGATTTCATAGGACACCAATAATATATTACAGAATCTGACTATCATGAAAATCTAATAGACAGTCTTTAATATGGACGGTCATGATTATCTACACAAAATAGGTCCGATCAAGAATGCTATTAATCGGTTTGTTGGGGAAAATCATAGATTGCTTATGATTTATAAAAGTAACTTGTGTTAGGCAATCCTAACCATCCATACATGACTCGGAAAAACGATGGCTAGAAAGATAAGGACAAATCAGGGATGGACTGGATCATCTGATCAGTTTTATTTTTTCAAGGTAGAACTTAAACTATGTTATGGACTTAATTGACGGTTCAGATAATCCGATTTGACTATTAAAAGGTTCAGATTAAATTAGGAGCATTATAACTTTTTAGTACTCTACAAGGAAAAAGAAAAAGAAAGAGACCCCATTCCTTTCCTTTATAAATTCACATCAGCCCAACACTCTTTCCTCAATCTCTCTCTCTCTCTCTCTCTCTCTCTCCGTCTGAAATAGAGATGAGGCCAGTCATCACCAGCACAACAACCTTCAATACAACCGCCGCACACGTACCGCACTCCCCATGGCACTCCCCAGTACCATACCTCTTCGGTGGTCTCGCAGCCATGCTCGGCCTCATCGCCTTCGCTCTCGTCATTCTCGCCTGTTCTTACTGGAAGCTCACCGGCTTCTTAGGCAGCAGAGAATCCGACCCTCAAAATCCACATCAGAACCAACAAACCGACGACTCTCTCAAACCAAAAACCCCCCAACAGATGGAAATGAAAGTAGTCGTGATCATGGCCGGAGATCACAGGCCCACCTACCTAGCCACACCCATTTCCAAGATGTCCACTTACCTTGTAGATGATGGAGATCGTGAAAACAAAGACACCCAGAAGCAAGATGCTGGAAATCAAGACTCCCATGATGAGGAAACTGGAGATGGTGGGGCCCACTGATCCAACCAATGAGATTGTCTGTTTTGTTTTGTGGTTTTCTCATTTGGGTTTTGTCTGTGAAAGCTCATATTTCAGGTTTTGTTTGTGTTTGATGATATGGGCTTGTATCACATCAGATGAGCTTTTTGTTTGTGTGTTTGGCCGGGAATTGTAAATCTTCCGAGATGAATACAAAAGAGCTTTTTTTGTTCTAATTTTGATTTTATTTTATTCAATAAATACTAATTGGTATTTATTTTCTAATTTTCAAGTTTTGAATAAAGGCTAGTAACACGCAAGACTACCCAAATTGTAGTACCGCAGGCAACTGTTCCGCTTCCGACATAGGTTATTTCGTCAACCATTGTTAGGGCTCACGGTTGATACTCATCCCAGCCGTTGATGAAACACTGACCCCCACGTGGAGTATAGATAGGCATGTGAAGCAAAAGATGCCAACGGTTCAGATTTAATCTTCTGAGGCCTACTTATCAGACGGTTAGAATTATCTCTTTGGCGGAGTTTCTTCATAATGGGATATGGCAGTTGCCGCGGAGGCCCAGGGATTAGTGGTGTACGCAACCTGAGGACTACAGTTTGGCATGGTGCGCCGGAATTGGTAGAGAATTACAAAAAAGTAACGTGGAATACGCTCCAGACTCCCATGTTAGTTTACCACCATTTTGAAAGGTGGCAACTGGCTAGTAGCGTTTCTAACGTGTAACAGACGTACAGGTATCTGAACCGTCCAAATTCGAAAGGAAACATCAGATGGTTAATATCGCCTTGCAGTGAAAATTTCCGGTTATGCTCCTCCATACACATCTGGCTTAGCATCTGGATATCCACGAAACTATGCCACGTGTACGGACAAAGAATTATCATCTTTTAATAAAACGGTACGAAACGCACATGGAAGTCCAACGCGTGGAAGAAGGAGCTGCTCGAGGTTGTTTCTCTTTCGTCGGGCGCAAGGAGGGGAGGAAGGAGAAGGGAGTGCCACGTGGCGAAATGTTACTGGCTGTTGTGGACAGCTGTAAGCTGATGCCTGCCGCTGCGTCTTTACGCGGCGACGCGGGCTGCGGAGCACCCAAGTCATCGTGCAACCGTTTTTACCGTTCCGAGCCCGGGGCAGCTGTAAAGATCTTTGTAATTCCGAAACTAACCCTGCTTAGTTCAATGCCACAGTATGGCACTTCTGTAATATTTGGGAGTTGCAGTGGGTTTTCTCGGGATGCATTTTATACGGAATAAATGGCGAGATGTGGAGGACACGTGGATGGATACGGATCGCTGTATCTATCTGCTTCTTAGGGACGCGGCGAGGAGAAAACGCAGCGTGACATAAAAAGTAATTACTACAGCACCGGCGGCACATTGTTTCATGACTTTTATGATAGGATTTTGGTTTAGATGATTTTCTACTTTATGCCAGTGTCATGTGGCACATTACTTTAGCATGAATGTTCATCTGGTGAGTTGTTTCGTGGCCAGCAATCAACCGTGTGGCCTTAACGTCTGTCCATTTTTTAAAGATGGGGATTATGTCCTACCACCCCCCTTGTCTAGTTATGAACGGGCAGATATGTGAGGCAGACGCGAATTGCATCCTACCCCGCTTGTCTCTAGCTGAACCGGCGAGAGCTTTGAGTGGCTACCGTGATCTATGGGTCTCATCCACACCATCTATCCATTTTTCTGTATCATTGTATCAATATATTGAAGACACGTGGATTAAATTCTTACCATTGAAAACTTCTCGAGGGCTTCAACTTCTCGAGGGCCATAGAAGTTTTGAATGGATTTGATATTTGTGTTTTCTGTTCGTACAAGTCTTTTATGAATAGGTTGGATTTACTGTGGTGGTCTACTTGACCCTCTGTTTATCCATGCGGTCCATCCCTCCTTTCGTACCATTTTTTAAGGTATGAGCCCATAAATGAAGCATATTTAGTGCTCATGTGGATCACACCACACATTACTGTTGCATTTAATGTGGATCCCATCCATCCATTTGGCGAGCTCATCTTAAGACTTGAACTGAAAAATAAGACGTATCTAAAGATCAATTGGACCATAAAGCAAAAAAAAAGTGGGCGATTGAACGTCTACCATTGAAACCCTTTTGGGGTCACCGAAGTTTCGGATCAATATGAAATTTACTCTTCATCCATGTATTTTTAGCCTTATGAACAGATTGGATGGAAAATAAACGTTATAGTGGGCCCTACAAATTTTTTAACAGTGAAAATCATTATCCATGCTGCTCTTTTTAGTGTGGTTTATTTGAGCTTTTGAACGAATTCATTTTTTTTTTCTAATGCTCTAAAATGATCTCGAAAAATGGATAAACAATATAAATGTAATAAATACATTTTGTAGGGCCATGTAACTTTGATCTCATTTGAACAAAAGCGGATTGGCTGGTGTACCAGCCATCACCTATATAGCTAGTGTAGATACGTGTGGTGAGAAGACGAGCGCCGACGCTCCTTGAGCTCCGAGTTGTAGGAACGGTTCAAAGGAAATCAAAGTTACATGGGCCCCACAATGATGTATTTATTATATCACACCGTTCATCCATTTTTCGAGATCATTTTAAAGATTATATAGAAAATGAATCACATCCAAAGCTCAAATGGACCACACCAAAAATAGTAGCGTGGATAATGATTTACACCGTTAAAAAATTCTTAGGGCACACCGTAACATTTGTTTTACATCCAATCTGTTAAATAAGGTAAAAAAATACAAGAATGAAGAGGAAAAACAAATTTCATATTGATCTGAAACTTCTATGATGGTATACGTTCAATCCCCCGCTGCTTTTTGTAGTGTGGTCCACTTAATATTTAGATCTGTCTTATTTTTGTCTAAAGCCTTAAGATGATCTCTCCAAATTGATAGACAGCTTGGCTATAACACATACATCATGATGGGACCCACAGAACTTGCTGACGTTAATACATCAGCTATATGGCTGGTGTGTGGTACACCAGCTAATCCGCTTCCCATTTGAACCGGAAGCCGATTACATACTGACAACGTCAGTATCCAGATGGCTACCGAAGTGATGTCACCAAACTTTGTGGACCCCACCATGATGCATGTGTTGTATCCATATGGTCCAACCATTTTTAGAGATTGTTTTATGGCATTAATGAGATAGATTTAAATTTCAAGTGGACCCACCAAAGAAAACCGTGGTGGCATTACAAAAAGAATGAGATAGATCTAAATTTCAAGTGGACCCACCACAGGAAACCGTGGGAGCAATCACACCCACCATTGAAACATTTAGAGGGCCGATCGTGATGTATTTTTGAGATCCAACTTATTCATAAGTTAACATAGAGATAGATGAAGTGAAAAAAAAACTTGATTGGAAACTACTATGGCCCCTAAGAAGTTTTGAACGGTGGATGTCACTATCCACACTGTTTTCTATGGTGGGGTCTGATTGAACTTTAGATCTATCTCATTCCTTTTGCAATGCATAAAATTATCTCTCCAAATGGTTGGACGGTATTGATACATGCATCATGGTGGGGTCCACAGAGCTTGGTGACGTCACTTCAGTAGCGATTTGGCTACTGACCTTGTCAGTATCCAATCTACACCCACCTGAACCGTTTGTATAACTCAGAGCTCGAGGCGCATCGGCGCTCGTCTTCGCATGATACGGATTGGCTGTGTGGTACACCAACCAATCTGCTTCCCATTTTTGCGCTCATACCTTTAAATGATCTGGCAAAAAAAAAAAGGACGGTGTGGTCCATTTGAGCGTTGGATCCGAGTCATTTTTGTGCTCATACCTTTAAATGATCCGGGCAAAAGATGGACTGTATCGCGGTGGGCCGCCCCACGTATCTACCCATACGTGGCTAGAGACGGGCGAGGGTAAGACGTAAAGACGCAGTCCGCGTCGATTTTGGAGGTGGCGCGGTACAACCCCACCAGGAACTGGCTAGATACGGACGGTCTTGTAAGGGGATCTGTGGGGCCCACCATGATGTGTATTTTTCAAGGAAACGGATTAGCTACTCCCCCTGCCACTAGCCAATGGCTGATGGTTGGTGCTCTGTGGGGCCCACCATGATGTATGTGTTTCATCCATGCTGTCCATATATTTTTCCAGATCATTTTATGGTATGAGACCAAAAATGAGATATATTTAAATCTCAAGTGGACCACATTATAGGAAACTGTTGAATGAGCATTGACCACTAGAAACCTTGTGGGGCCATAAAAGTTTGGGATCAAGCTGATTTTTGTTTTTTCCCTTCGTCTGGGCCTAAAACTGTACACGAGCAGAGTAAGCTCGGTTACTCACTTGACTCGACTCGGAATTACTCGACTCGACTCGACTCGTCATGAGTTTGATCCGAGCATGAGCGGTTTTTTAATACTCGTTTTGATTTCGAGTAGAGCACGAGCTGGGTAGTACTCGATTCGGTACTCGACTTGATACTCAACTCGTACTTGACTCGGTACTTGACTCGTACTCGAGGGTCTATATACCCACCCAAAAAAAACAAATCCTACTCGACTCCAGTCGTTTTCAGCAGCACGCCGAAACCCAAAACCCATTTCCTTTCCTCTCAGCACCCGTTCTAAAAAAACCCTCTCTCTCTCTCTCTCTCTCTCTCTCTCTCTCTCTCTCCTCTCATTCCCCTCCCCTGTCTGGTGCTGTCCGCCGTCCGGCCCGTCCCTCTTCTTCTCTCTCTCTCTCTCACTCCCCTGTTCGGCGGTGCTAGACCCTACCGCTAGTCCTTGAGGCTTACCCGGTGCCCTTGTCCAGTGCCGCAGCTCGTCCCTACCACTCGTCTGGTGCCGCAGCTCGTCCCTTCCACTCATCCGCCATCCCTGCTCTGCACGCATGGTGCCAGTTGTTCCTGCAGCAGCTCGCCCGGTAATGTGTGGTGTTGATTTATTATTATTTTTTAATAAATTATTAATATATGTCAGAAATTGATTTATTATTATTTTTTTGAAATATTGTGTGGTGTCAATTTATTATTATTATTATTTTGTATAAATTGTTAATATATGTCAGAAATTGATATCAATATCATATATTGCTAATATAGCTAATATATGCTAATATAGAAATTGTTCATATGTTAATATAGAAATTGTTAATATGTTAATATATGTCAGAAATTGTTAATATAGAAATATATTAATATGTTAATATATGTTAAAATTGTTAATATATGTTAATATAGAAATTGTTAATATGTTAATATAGATATCGTTAATATAGAAATTGTTAATATGTTAATATAGAAATATGTTAATATGTTAATATAGCTAATATAAGTTAAAATTGTTAATATATGTTAATATAACTAATATATGTTAAAATTGTTCATATATGTTAATATAGAAATTGTTAAAATGTTAATATGTTAATATGTTAATATATGTTAATATAGTTAATATATGTTAAAATTGTTAATATATGTTAATATAGCTAATATATGTTAAAATTGTTAATATATGTTAATATAGCTAATATATGTTAATATAGAAAATTTTAATATGTTAATATAGAAATTGTTAATATAGAAATATGTTAATATAGAAATTGTTAATATGTTAATTATTGTCCTTTACTATTCAAGTCCCATGCCCTAATAGTTATTTTTTTCATGTTTCTTAATTTACTTTATAAATGACAATTTACTTGTTACTTTATTAGTGTTGAATGCTACCACTTTAAAATGCCTTTGATTTTTCATTTTTCATTTTGTTATTAGTTCGCTAGATGATGAATGTCAATTTCAGCCCGCTCCTTTATTTGTATAGATATGAATTATTTGTATTGTTTTAGTTGTATTATAGGATAATCAGTTGCCTATTTGAGGATTTCTATATTGTCAGACATAAATTCAGTGTATTCCTTGATGCATAGAAAATATCAAATTATCAATTTTTGGACAGTTTAGGGTTAGATAGATTGTAATGTCTTCATTTATTCCAATTTAAATACATATGCCTGTTCTGGTTTCGTCTCTCATTTTTTTCACTGGATATATTTCATGTATTATTTCCGTTATCAAATGTCCACATTTTGTATTGATGATTGACATGTGAATCAAATACACGATTAATATATTTTAGAGAGATAAGGGAAGATGCTGCCAGAATTTCGGTGTAGCATTTAAATTAGAAAATGAAGGCATTACAATTTATCCAACCTTGAATGGGTGACTGATTTAGACAGTTAAGTAAGTATGCCCGTCTAGAGGTCTAGCCGTCTAGGTATAGCCGTATAACATATCGAGAACTTTATTTTATAAATGACTAGTTAAGACGAAAGCCCAAATACTCCTGGAATATGGGTGCATCAGCCACATTTCCTCTAATCGTAGAGGGAGACACAGACACGTCAACTGCATGCAAAGGGAAGAAGAAGAGATCAGCAGTATGGGATGATTTCGAAGATGTGATAGTTAATGGTGTACAGAAGATAAAGTGTAATTACTGCAAAGGGTTATATAGCAAGATTCCAGGAGGATCTACGACACGTGGACGGATACGGATCGCTGGATCTATCTACTTCTTACGGACGCGGCGAGGAGAAAACGCAACGTGACATTTATGGGAGTAATTATTACAACATTGGCGGCACACTGTTTTGTGACTTTTATGACAGGATTCCGGTTTAGATGGTTTTCTACTTTATGTCGGTGCTGTCCACGTGGCACATTACTTCATCAGGATCGTTCATCTGGTGGGGCGTGTCGTGGATGACAATCAACTACGCGGCCTTAACATCAGTCCATTTTTGAAGGACAGGGATTATGTCCTACCCCGCCCATCTCTAGCTACGAACGGGCAGATATGTGGGGCAGACGCGGATTGTGTCCTACCCCACCCGTCTCTAGCTGAACGGGCGGGAGCTTTGAGTGGCTACCGTGATTTATGGGTCTCATCCACACCGTCCATCCATTTTTTCGTATCATTGTATCAATATATCCAAGACACGTGGATTAAACTCTTACCGTTGAAAACTTCTCAAGTGCCACATAAGTTTTGGATGGAGCTGATATTTATGTTTTCTGTTCATACAAGTCTTTGTAAGTTTACGAATAGGTTGAATTTATTGTGGTGGCCTACTTGAGCCTCTGTTTATCCATGCGGTCCATCACTATTTTCGTACCATTTTTAAGGCATGAGCCCAAAAATGAAGCAGATACCGTGCTCGTAAGGACCCCACCACACGTGACTCTTGCATTTAATGCGGATCCCAGTCATTCTTGCATAAGCGGATTGGCAGGTGTACCCCCACACAAGTTATATAGCTGGTGTATTGACATCAGCAAGTTCTGTAAGTCAAATCATGAGGTATGTGTTATATTCAAATTGTCCATCCATTTGACGAGCTCATCTTAAGACTTGAATCGAAAAATAAGATGGATCTAAAGATCAATTGGACCATAAGGCAATAAAAGTGGGAGATTGAACGTCTACCATTGAAACCCTTTTAGGGTCACCAAAGTTTTGGATCAATATGAAATTTGTTTTTTCTATTCATCCATGTATTTTTAACCTTATGAATAGATTGGATGGAAAATAAACATTATACTGAGCCCTACAAGTTTTTTAACAGTGAAAATCATTATCCATGTTGCTCTTTTTGGTATGGTCTATTTGAGCTTTCAAACAGATTCTTTTTTTTTTTCCCCAATGCTCTAAAATGATCTTGAAAAATGAATGAACGATATAGATATAATAAATACATATTATAGGGCCACGTAACTTTGATCTTATTTGAACGAAAGCAGATTGGCTGGTGTACCAGCCATCACCTATACAGCTGGTGTAGATACGTGTCGTGCAACGACGAGCGCCAACGTTTCTTGAGCTCCGAGTTGTAGGAACGGTTCAAAGGAGATCAAAGTTACATGGGCCCCACAATGATGTATTTATTATAACACACTGTTCATCCATTTTTTGAGATCATTTTAAAGCATTATATAGAAAATGAATCATATCCAAAGCTCAAATGGACCACACCAAAAATAGTAGTGCGCATAATGATTTTCACCGTTAAAAAATTCTTAGGGCACACCGTAACATTTGTTTTACATCCAATCCGTTAATAAGGTAAAAAAATACATGAATGAAGAGGAAAAACAAATTTCATATTGATCCGAAACTTCTATGACCCCAAAAGGGTTTCAATGGTATATGTTCAATCCCCCGCTACTTTTTGTAGTGTGGTCCACTTGATATTTAGATTTGTCTTACTTTTGTCTAAAGCCTTAAGATGATCTCTCCAAATTGATGGACAGCTTGGATATAACACATACATCATGATGGGACCCACAGAACTTGCTGACGTCAGTACTTCAACTACATGGCTAGTGTGTGGTACACCCGCCAATCTGCTTCCCATTTGAATCGGAAGCTGATTACATACTGACAACGTTAGTATCCAGATGGCTACTGAAGTGACATCACCAAACTTTGTGGACCCCACCATGATGCATGTGTTGTATCCATATGGTCCAACCAATTTTAGAGATTGTTTCATGGCATTACAGAAAGAATGAGATAGATCTAAATTTCAAGTGGACCCACCACAGAAAACCGTGGTGGCATTACAAAAAGAATGAGATAGATCTAAATTTCAAGTAGACACACCACAGAAAACCGTGGGAGTAGTCACACCCACCATTGAAATATTTATAGGGCTGACCGTGATGTATTTTTGAGATCCAACTTATTCATAAGTTAACATAGAAATAGATGAAATGAAACAAAATATATCAGCTTGATCGGAAACTACTGTGGCCCCTAAGAAGTTTTGAACGGTGGTTG
This sequence comes from Magnolia sinica, assembly GCF_029962835.1. NCBI lineage: Eukaryota > Viridiplantae > Streptophyta > Magnoliopsida > Magnoliales > Magnoliaceae > Magnolia > Magnolia sinica. Next base: position 80,805,838 of record NC_080582.1, read on the forward strand.
TCACTATCTCCATTGTTTTCTATGGTGGGGTCCAATTGAACTTTAGATCTATCTCATTCCTTTTATAATGCATAAAATTCTCTCCAAAATGGTTGGACGGTATGCATATAATACATGTATCATGGTGGGGTCCACAGAGCTTGGTGACGTCACTTTAGTAGCGATTTGGCTACTAACCTTGTCAGTATCCAATCCGCGCCCATCTGAACCGTTCGTATAACTCGGAGCTCGAGGCGCATCGGCGCTCGTCTTCGCACGACACGGATTGGCTGTGTGGTGCACCAGCTAATCCGCTTTCCATTTTTTCCCTCATACCTTTAAATGATCTGATAAAAAAAATGGATGGTGTGGTCCATTTGAGCGTTGGATCCGAGTCATTTTTGCGTTCATACCTTTAAATGATCCGGACAAAAGATGGACGGCATCGCGTGGGCCGCCCCATGTATCTGCCCGTGCGTGGCTAAAGATGGGTGGGGGTACGTGTTATGCCCCAAATTCGAAAACTGGACTCACAAAATTTTCGATCGCCGAATCCGGTGCCGATAGCCTTTGTAGAATTCCATTTCCGGCTCCTGGTACCCATTTACCAGGTTCCGATCTTGGGATCATACAAGGAGAATTTTCAACATCAATTTAATTTATAATGAGCATAACCATAAGCATAACCCACGAACAATAACCACAAGAACACCATCACAAAATCTACTATGATAAAAAATTTTAAGGTACAATGCGTAAAAAGGGAAATACAAGACAATAAAGCTAAAACTCTGGAAGCTCTGCAGCACGCTCCTGAACTGCTACTACCTAGCGTCACCTGCACGCAATGGTCGTGCATAAGCTTATAGAAAGCTTAGAGAGTGGTGAAAGTGTGTGCGTATGGTAGAAATGCAAGTTTGCAATATCAGAGTAATGCAAAAATGCCGGTAAGTCCATGAATGTCATCAGCCATACCAAGGCTATGCAATGCAAGGCATGAGGCTATTGGCCATATCAAGACCATGTGATGCAAGGAGTGAATGCCATCGGCCATACCAAGGCCATTCGATACAAGATATAACTCAAGCATACCAGTCCTCATCCGAATCCATATGTCAATGCAGCTCATCGCTAGAGTATCAAATATCAGTATAGTTCTCACTCTGCATAATCACCGGGATTTAGTATACTCCAAATGGCACTACCCCTTTCCTAGGCGTGTAGTCCAAGTGAGCGTAAGAAACCTCACTATCTGCCTGGCCAATAGTCTGCTAATATCTATCCGGCACGTCGATAGCGGACTCATTCATGAGCTAGTCAAATTCAGCCAAGCAATGCCCTTACCTTCGGGTAAGTAAGGCCACACTCCTTTCCAACCGACCACGACACAGTGGGAGACGCGACCTCTTTATATTCGGCCTTCGTGCCCTTATGTATCCACTCGGTCTTGACGTCAGAGTCATCCTCTAGTACCATCGGGTTTAGAAATTTTCACCCAGGTATATCTATGGCGCCCTGATACTTAGTAACAATATTTTCAGTGTCCAATCCGACCACCCATGATGTGTCTGTGGAGGCTATGACCCCGATGTCACTAGGGCATACAGTAATCACAGTCACATAAGTGTAAAGTGCATGAGTCACGCAGTCCAATCATGCATCAATCCTGCGCATACCGTGCGCTCATGTGAGGTAACTCTACCTATCAGGGAGTCTGTAATGCCCCAATTTTCAGATCCTGAGTACTTCACTCGTTTTCAAAAATCCGGGTGTTAATTGATAATCAAAAGATAATTAAACCAAATCAAAGTGTGGTTAAAGGAACTAAGCATAGTATAAACGTAACCCATCCAAAAATAATATTCAGGGCCACTCAGCTGGGCCCACATACAAAACCTCAAATCTCAAAATGTTTCAAGAGTTACTAGCAAAAAGGGTAATAAAAGGAGCTATTGATTTAGTCCGTAAAACTTCGCTGCATCCTGACGGGGCTCCTCTTCATAATAGTCTTCTCCCAATCCCGTGGGATCAACATCCTAACCCACCTCATTCACACCCCTCATTTATGCCTGCACTATCTGTACGATTATATATTCAAAGGATGAGTGGCCAGCTCAGTGGGAACTCCCCTCAAGATTACACACCACCGTATTAATCAAGCATTGCTTCAGATAGTAAAATATACAAAATATTTCATGATAATCTTGTTTAAGTGCATGGATGCGTGAGTGCATGTCCACTGGGGGTGCACATCCAGTTGGTCAATGAATGGGCCTTTCAAACAGTCGGCCCGATAAACAAGAGAATGACCTTTCAAACAGTCGACACATTCATGCATGGGGATGAGCCTTTCAAACAGTCAGCTCGTTCCAATAAGGGAATGGACCCTTTTAAATAGTTAGTCTATTTAGGTGAGAGAATGAGTCTTTCAAACAGTCGACTCATTCAACTTACAAAGGAACGAGTCTTTCAAACAGTCAACCCGCTCAAGTAAGATAGTGGGCCTTTCAAACAGTCGGCTCACTTAAGCAATGAATGGGCCTTTCAAATAGTCGGCTCATTCATGCTAGGAGGATGAGCCTTTCAAATAGTCAGCTTATCCAAATAAGAAAAATGGACCTTTCCAACAGTTAGTCTATTAAAAAATAGGAGTGTCATGTATGCATGATTAATTCTAATCATTATTATTTAAATTTGCAAGCAGCCAATTTAGGAAGACTTTCTAATAGGTATCATAGTCCAAGGTTTATAAGCATGTTTTATGTAATTATCCTTCAAGCAAAATTTGGCATGCTACATATATATGTTTCCACAAAATAGATCTTAAGCATGTTATTAATTTTAATACTATTGCAAATAGCCATAAAAGCATAGTCATTAATAATTAGGTAAAATTAGAGTTGAACTAACATATGAGTTAACATGGAAGAGGAAAGCTCAAGGGGTAGAATCCTCACCTGGCGATTCGTAGCTATTTCCTTGATTTGGATTTCTATGGTTAACTAACGGTCCCACAACATATGCTTAATTACCTAGAATTGTTCCCAATCCAAGAGTTGTATTAGATTGTGCTCCTAAGGACCCCTAATGAGAAAGTTGTAAGAGCCCTGTTAATGATTACTTGCCTCCAAGTGCAGAGGTTCGTAAGTAATATCCCGTGAATACAGGGTCGATCCCATAGGGAGATGAATTGTGAGAAGAAAAAAAATCAAATGCAAAACAAATTAAGTAATAAAAATTAATCTGATGATTTGATTTTAGGATTTTTGAATGGATGTAATTCAACTGAATAAAATAACACCCAAGCTTCAAAGTTCCACACATAGATTAATGTTCTAAAATCATGATGAGTTGGATAACACAACTAGGATCTGAGCACTATGGTCAGCCTAATCGAAAAATAAAACAGTTTAAATATTTTAATAAATGATATAAAAGATTAGAAAATAATGGATTTGAACCATTGACATATATTCTCAAGCGCTAGTGATTTTAAGTATTCAATATCTATAGGATAATGAATATCAAAGAAATATAACAGTTGAGAACATCTCCTATCTAGGAAATCTGATTGATCTAGGATAAGCTTATCCATCAATGTGGATCTCATATGATGGAAACATATGGATCTTACAAGAGGATAAAAAAACAAAACCTAAATAATAGATAACATGCATACACCATTCTTCTCATCATTAAAACAATCAATCATCATAATCTTAAAAAATTATTAAACCCATGTGTGCTTCCCTTCTAGCTTGGGCTAGAAGGAACTTAAAAAAACATAATTAAATTGCAGAAATAAAAAGCAACAAGAAAGAAAGAAGAAAAAAATGTAAATAGAAAAGATCTAAAATAGAAAAAAAACTTATAAAGCTTTAATAAAACTAAAAACTCTTTAAAAATCCTAAATATTGCTCTTGAATGCTTCTAATGATGTTTAAGAATGCCCTAGGAGGCTCTATTTATAAGTAGAGAACTCCAATTTTCGCACAAAGTTGAAAACCCTAGAAAACGCCTCAAATATACATATTTTTTAAAAATAGACTTCTCACTGCATAGTTCGTTTAAAACAGACTTCCTGCTGCGTAGTTTTTCAAAATAGACTTTAGAGCTTTAGAATACACTTTTCAGGACGATTTCAGAATTCTTCACTTCAAATCTTCGATTCTTTTCATTCCTCACTTGGTTTTCTTGGATCTTTGGCATGTGAATTCTTCAATCTTGGTTTCCTAAGATTCATCCCTTGCCTTAGTGATTTTTGAGCATCAAATTCTTACTTTTTAGCACATTTTTTCAATTCAAGCTCTTAAATTCACCTTGCAACACATATATGAGTAAAGTAGAATATTAAGATGATTTATGTTCATAAAACTAAGATATAAATGAAAAAAATTATGCAATATTTGAGTCTCAACAGCTAAACGTAGATTGGGCCAATTTAGCCTAACAACCAAGGTCCGAGCTGGGCCTGATTCGGCTCAGACTAAGTTATAATATTAAGGTCCCAAAAAGGTCTGGGCCCAATGATGTTTTTTGTTGGTCAGCCCGATCGGGGTCCATCATAGCTGATCATGTATGGTACTAAGATTTTGGGTTGGACTGGGCCTTGCTCGGCCTAGCTTGACAGCTCCTATCGCTGTTGTAGTGGCTTACATAGGATGGTGAGGTTCACAGCAATATATAGCAAAGCCCACTGGAGTGTGGCCCACTAAAATGTTGGAATCTTATGTGCGGCCCATCCTACTGGAATGTTCAGGGCCCATAGCCCTGGTGTGGTGCAGCTAAGATCAGGCCCAGATCGCAGCTAGCCACTGTCAGCCCTCTTTGGAGCAAAACTAGGCCCGCTCAAAGCCCAGCTTGTGGGGCTGGTTTTGGCCCGTTCTTGGGTCTGTTTGGTCCAGGTCCAGGACTGATCCCAGCCCATCACCTAGCTTGCATAATAGTGGAAATCCTCTGGCCAAACCCAGTTCCAACCAAGGGCTGCATCGGCCTAGGACTGGGACTGATTTTTGGCATTTCTGCTGCTGCTTTCGGCCTACACCATGGCCCAAAACGATCTGATTTTCGGCCCTGTCTGCGGGGCTGGCTCTTGGCCCATCTTAAACTGTCTTAAAGCCTTGTTTTCAGTCCAACAGGAGGACCGGTATTTGGTTCAGCGATACAGCTTATCAGAGGAGCTGATCTCGGACGTTTTCGGCCCTGGGATGGTTCGGTCTGGCGGGTGGAACCAAGCGAAATAACGGCCAGCAATGGCCTTGATCAAGAGAGATAATCAGCCGAACCTTGTTGGAAATTAAACGGATAAATGAAGGTGGTGCTGGGAGTTACCTGGGCTCCTTCTTCTCCCTGGGAATGGAGTTTCCCTTTGCCTGAACTGACCCAACTTGACCCGAGCTTGGTCGGGTTGAGCTGGTGAAGTGCGGGTGTCGGGTATTCCTGTTCTCAATCTTCTATCCTCCTTACTCCTACCCTTCTTTGAACCTCTCCTAGACTGGCTCAACTGGACCGCATTGATTCGGCTCAACTCGAATGGGCCGGGTCGACTCAGTGCGACACCAAGTCTTCCTCCCTCAAATCTCTCTCCCTCTCTCTTACTCTCTCTCTCTCTCTCTCTCTCTCTCTCTCTCTCTCTCTCTCTCTCTCTCTCTCTCTCTCTCTCTCTCTCTCTCTCTCTCTCTCTCTCTCTCTCTCTCTCTCTCTCTCTCTCTCTCTGCGAGCTTGTGGTCTGAACCTCGAGGCCAGCGGTTAGCTTTTATAGCGCTAAACGTGTGCAGACCATTTCATCCGACGGTCATGATTCAATGGCCGGACACATACGTTTTTCTTGGATTTTCCGCATGCATGGAATCCATCTGATGCTAGGGATGGGTTCCTGATGCTAAGATCCATAGGAAAAGCAGTTTTCTATTCACTGTGGGACCCATGCTTTGATGATGGGTTTTCGTCCTGATGGGGAAGATGACATGGCTGTTCATGGCCAGTTTTTATTGACAGTGTTTCCTTATGATCTGATCCGCTTGAACGGGTTAGATATGGCCTTTGGTCACGGTGGGGCCCATTTTTGTCACTCATCACAGCCGTTTGTCCCTCTTCAGCGATATTTTCCGCCTTATCCGAAATTCTCACGAGACGAGAAGTTTCTAACGATGGAGAAAGTGCAGACCTAGGTGGAATGGCTGAGATTCATCTACGGAGTCCAGAGAGCCGCTCGAATTGCTCCAGCTGGGGTTTCCTGGGAAGGAAATGTCTCTCACGCCCTCCGCTTCTACAGACCATTGTCTATCTATTTCCGGAAATGGATGGAAAGGCCGGATTTATACTCTGAGGAGTAGCTGAGAATGATAGGGGGTCGAAGGCACGGATTGCTGATGTGGAGGACTCCCCAATGGTCACATTTTGAGGAAATACAACAGCCCATTCGAGGCTGTCCGCTACACATTTACATGCACGAGTGCATGGGATGATTTGAACGCCTTGTCTCGGTCTTCCGGACCCCCCCTTTCTGATAGACGGTTTAGATTGGCTGGGGGATGGCTCTAAGTGGCCCACAATATGTCCACAGCGATCCATTCACAGCCGTTCCCTTCTTATACCCACGGGTGGTTTCATGGGCTAGGGAGACTGAAGCAGATCTGGTCGTCCTGATGGTGCAAGATTGATAGACGGTCCGGATTGCTCGGATAGTGGCCATAGATGGGCCATGATTCGTGAGGGTGGATGCCCATACGTTTGGCCATGGCGCAGTGGGAGGGTTTCCTCTCTTTTTTGGGAGTTAGTCGGGTCAGCGCCCTCTTGACCGATCGGGTCGACCAGTGCACGTCGTGCATAGTTAGGTGAGGTGCACGTGCACCTCGTGTGGACCCCATTGCAATGTCTGAGGGGAAAATCCACACCGATCATTCTCTCCAGGGCCCTAAATCAGCGCCCTTGGCCAAAGGTCAATCCATTCTAAGGTCTAGGTGGGGCCGATAACTTGATTTGGAGTTTTACGGGTGGTCTTTCGTTAATCTGATGGTCAGATCATTCTCAGATCTGTTCTTCAGTGGTCCTCAGTTGACCCTAGAGGAATCTAATGGTCGGTATCCCAATCAAACGATTGGCTTATGGCCCATTTGGCCGGTGGGATTGGAAGGGATTGGATGGTATTGGAAGGGATTGGAAGTCAAATCCCGGGATTGGCCTGGCGTGCCAAACAGAGTCGGTGATCTGATCCCAATCCCATGTATCTCAAGACAATCCGCTGACAACACCATCATTACATTTAAATCCCATCAAATCCACCCTAATCCTTCAAATTTGCCTGGGACTTGTTCGGTTTGAGGGATTAGAAGGGATGAGAAGGTTTAATACCGGGCTTGGCCGGGCGCGCCAAACAGGCTGGATATAGCAATCCAGGGATATATTAATCCCATGGATCTCCAGACAATCCACTGACAACACCATAATTACCTAGAAATCCATGCCATCCACCCTAATACCATTCAATCCCTTCCAATCCACCCGGCCAAACGGGCCCTTAGTGGATTTAAATCTTCGTTGACGAGCCTCGGAGGGACTAATGTCCTGGATTCAGGTTAAAGATGATATAAGGTCATTTTATGATCCGATGACGGGAATCCTAATTTAGGTCCATCTATTGTCTGGCATTCAGTATCTTGGTGGCATCTACGTATGATCGGGATTTGTCCTTAGTGTGTGTGTTTGTTGTGTTAAGTTTCCTTTGTCTTAATTTAAGTTAGGTATTGTTTGTGTTTAGGTTTATGATCATGCTACTTCAGGTTATAAATGATAACACCCGCGTACCAGAGGTGGGGGTGTTACAGCCCATAAACCACCTACGCTATGGCATATGCGATGGCCAATCACACCTCATAACAAACATACAGATGATGCGTATGGGCATGTATCATGATGCTGTGCGGTTACAAACTCATAATCGGCATCACTAGTCGGTATTGATAATCGGCATCGATAATTAACCTTGATGCAAGGCGGGGTCCATAGATAGACGATCGATAATGGATCAAACAATATCAATGGGGCCCAATCGTTTAAGTTAACTGACTAGAAAATGATGAGGATGTGCCTAACAAGGCCTAAAGGAAGGTCACAATGTGGACGTTCAACCATTATTGTCCATCAATGTGGTCATTTAACCAACATTGCTTCCAAGGAGTGGCGCTCATTGGGCCAATCATATAAGGGCCTAATGTACATCATCATGGGCCTCGCTTATGGGACATATACGCATCACATTGGACCTCACTCATGAGCCAATATATATATAACATCGGGCCGTATGAAGTATCAAATGGGCCGAATCAAATGGGTTGAATTAAATGGGCCGATTCAAATGGGCTGATTCAAATGGGCTGAATCAAATGGGCCGATTCAAATGGGCCGAATCAAATGGGCCAATTTAAAAGGGCCGAATCAATGGGCCAAGTCGAATGGGCCAAGTTGAATGAGCCGAGTCGAATAGGTCGAGTTGAATGGGCCGAGTTGAATAGGCCGAGTCAAATAGCCAGTCCAATACACCATGCATCCATTGCTAGGGATCATAATTCATAAAAAATGAATCATATCCAAAGGATCATCTGGACCATACCACAAATGATAATGGTGACAATGATTTCCACCATTAAATTCCAATGGCCCACCATAGATTTTATTTTCCATCCAGTCTATGCATAAGGTTGCAAAGGCCTGGATATAGAGAAAAAACAAATATCATATAGGTCCAGAACCTTAAAATCCCAAAGGGTTTTCAATGGTGGGCGTTTATCCCACTGTTCTCTGCAGTGTGGTCCACTTGATATTGGATCTACTTTATTTTTAGTCTCAAGCCTGGAGACATGCTCGCCAAATGGATAGATGGTAGGGATACATCACATGCCTCATGGTGGGGTTGTACCTGGCGTGGCACGCCAGTTGATGGACGATTGAGATGGAAAATAGTTGGGCGGCATGGAATGAAACTCATACATCAGGGGTGGGGTCCACCCATGTGTCCCACCTAAGGCGGCCCGCCAGATGAATGGATGGACGGTATGGTGTAAGACCCATACATCACAGGGGTCCCATGGATTTTGGATGGACGGCGTGGGTGTACTCCCACGTACAGCCATGGGTGGGTCTCACGTGGGGCCGTACTCTCATAACTAGATTATATATATAATATAATATAATATAATATATATAAATTACCTTGGATGTTTTGGACGGTGCATATCTGGGGCATATGCCATGGTGGGTCCACATGTGTGGCCCACCTCTCGTACATACATATACTGTAATATATATATAAAAGTTAGCTGGTTAGTACACTTCAGCGTCAGTTCACATTTCACTGTTAGCCACACCCCATTGCTGGCCACGTCCAGCGTCCTTGGACGTTGGACGGTATGAATTCAACACAAGCATCATCGTGGGTCCCGCATGGATGTGGCCCACCCGTTGGATTGATCTGATATTTGTATTTTTCCTTTCCGTCCAAGCTCGGTAACAGGCTGAACGGTGTAGATCTAACACATCCATCAGGTGGGTCCCACAAAGGTGGATGGCATGGATAAAATATATACTTCATGGTGGGCCATACACTCATCATCAACATCACCAAAAGAAAAGGAGAAAGAGAGAGAGGGAGAGAGATCGGTGTAGTGGAGGGACCCCGCCATTATGGGCCCCTTATTTGATTACATCACATAAATCAAATTAGATCCCATCACAAGTGAGCCATTAAATTAAAAATCAACGGTTGATCACTTACCTATCGACCTCCTTCTTTATCTCCTTGGACTCCTATGCTCATTGCCTTCAATTTTGATGGAGGTAGATGATAAATGAATGGTTGATATGAGAGATGAGAGAGTGGGAAAGTGGGCCACACTTGTTTTAGAAGGGAGAGCTTGGCCGTTGGAATTTTTTTGTTGCTTGGGAGTGAAGAGAGAGAATGAGAAGTGATGAGATGAAAAGAGTTGGAGTGATGGGTGATGGGTGGAGTGATGGAGTTGTAAGAAAGGGATGGGTGGAGAGAGAGGGAGTTGACTTTGGGAATGGGAAGGGATGGATTGCTTGTACTTGTGGTATGGTGTGTACTTGATTAATTGATTGATTGTGTAACGCCCTGAAATTCGGGGGTCAAGCATAACTCAGCTCCTGAGTTTCAAAACATCACTTATGCAACATATTTAATGATGGATGTATGTTGTCTGTAAGAGTACATAAAACATGGAATAGATTAAGCCAAACTGCAAACATAATTCAGGGAAAGTGAAGGACGCAAGCGGAAGACTTAAAGAAATATATGTGTACATGTGCAAGTCCCTGAAATACGTATACATGCCAGGTCATACTTACAAGTGTTGCTCTTAAAAATACAAGAATCAAAATGAAATTATCTATTCCAAAAGAAAATCCAGAATCCCCGCATATCAGGACATGGCTCACATGAAACCGCCTGAGAACTGCATAAAAGAAAACGCGGCCTCATGATCCTCGAACTCCTGCTCTGCCTCAGGGGTCGCGTCAACATCTGCATCTAAGACAGAGTCTGGTTGGTGTTGAAACACCGCCCCAGAACATGGGAGTGAGTGATCAACTCAGTGGAACAATACCGTAAAAGTTAACATGATATCAAATCAATCAAGCAGTAATGATAAGGCAATACAATTAAACAAGTCTAAAGTATTCTTGTTAATGCAAGGATGTATGTATAAATAATGCATGCCCTCGCCTGCACTCCCTTAGCGTCTTCATCTTACGTTACGCATGACAACCTCTCGCAGTGCTAACGACTTCCACACACATGCAATGCGGTGCATGAACATGATTACCAAGTTGTTATCAGTCCTTTTCATACAGCAGGATTGAGAAGCTAAGGTACCTTCCTCATATCAATTTCCACACAGTGATCCATTCTAGGGTCGTCAGTCCTAGGCCATCTCATACGATCATATGGTTCTTGGTCACTGCAAAGGGCTCGTCACCAATTAATGCACGCCTATCATACCTTCGTTACTACTCTAAGGCTTGTTGCCTTAATGCAGTATCAAGGTATGCTCGAGGTTACTACAAAGGGCTCGTCACCAATCAATGTAGGTCGACAGCACGAATATAGTGTCCCATATCACCATAATCAGCTCACGAGTCTGGTGTGCTCACTGGTCACTATGGGGAGGCTCGTCACCCCAGCGTAGGCCGAAAGCTCGACCACGGTGTCCCATACCACCATGTCCGGCTCATGAGTCTTAGCGGATCAAGGTACAACGGTTAACGGGATTTCATCGGTAAGTTTGGTATCCTAGATTCAAACAATAGCGTTCATATATCGGACAATCGGGTTATTTGACGAACTCGACTAGCACGAGCGCATGTTGGGTTGAACGACATAGAGTGCGCAAACACTCCGTGTGGCCAAACCACTGCCGACAACTCTAATACGACTCGGGTTCGTCAAATCACGTCATTCGTGGCAAAAGCAACCTCAGCCACGAACTCAAGACCGATTACCGATTTCTTGGACTATTTCATAGTCCCTAACACATTCCATTATAACAGATATGCATATACAATTTAGAACAGTAATGGAACAACAATTTAAATCATGTAGTATGTGAGCATTTGAAGAATATCAACTTAACATGGATTTACACATAAGTAATACTTGAAGTTAAACAACAAAGAATGTGACTTGCATGTAGGAAATCATACACACCAATAGGAGAGTTGAGAATCGCTTCTCAACGCCCGCAAATATGATAATATATTACACTTTAGACCATTCAGACATTTCTACAAACACTTAGACTACATAGTTTAACATACATGACGTATGTTGGAATACACACATTTGGACAATTCCTTTTGCCAAGGAGTTGACACACATACAATTAGCACAAGTACACAACAAATAATCATGGCAAACATGTTCATATTTTATATATATACGATACTTCCTATATATATATAGAATACACAAATCTCAATATAACACATACATATCAGGAATACAAAATAAACACAGCATTTGGCATGTGAAATTGCATCCATAACAATAATAAACCATTATTTGACATTGAAAGCCTTGAAAACCATAACCTATATGAATATAGTCCGCACCTTAAACCAGAAAAAGCACACCGAACTGATTCAGACGATATGTCTTCGTCAACGGCGACTAGATAACCTAAGGCAATAATAGAAATGAGCTACATCAACACATAGACTATTCTAAGCTCTAAACAAATTAGGGTTAGATTAACTTACCCAAGGATGAACTTAGAATCGCCGGAATAACGATTCAAAAGTGATGGTTTAATGATGCAGGGAATCAAGAAAGAATTTCCAATGATTCACCAACTTCTCTCTCACTTTCTCTCTCTTTTCTTCTCTCTCTCTTAGCTAGGGTTTAGGAAATTCGTATGGAAAAGAGAGTGAGGGTTTTAAGGTCTTTATATAGGCCTAAAATAGATGAAAATAGCCTCAGGGCCAATGTATACTTAGGTTATAACCAAATCAGGCCTCTCTCGATTCAACGGAGTACTTCCGGTGATCTTTTCTCCACGTGCGGTCGGACTTAAGCTCACTAACCATGGATCTAGGTCAGGCTGAGTTTTCGTACTGATCGAATTTACAGATCAGCCATGGCGGCCCACTCTCAATTCAACGGTCATCAAAACTCGATCAGGTCCACAAGCACTATGACATGCCTGAGCCATCTTCCCTAATCTGAGGGTGAAATTGGGTCAGAATCCAACGGTCAGATTGTTTAAAATCGTTGCGCAAGCGACACGACTCAGATTTCATAAAATCATATTTAATTTTTCACCGTTCTCACACTCTTCACTCCGGACTCAATCAAATCGACCCAGGACATCATCTGGACTTGATTTTTGAGGTGATGGTCAAGTCCAACATGGTGACCATAACTGTCTAAGATCATCGCTATCGGACTTTCGACGCGCGGTCCAGGTCCGATCTAAAGCTTCTAAAAATTTCCGAGAGCAACTGGATTTAGCATTGAATCCTAGATTTCAGAGTAATATAGCACTAACGATTCTACAGGTTTTGAGTCCTGCAGATCAAATTTAAAGTGATTGATGCTAATTTCACAAGCAATCGAGTTTAACGCTAATTAACCCACAAATAACTTCTAAGGAAAATAGAAGTAGTACTTGGGTCTTGGCACGAAATTTTTCAGGTCATTACAGATTGATTGATGGGATAGGTCATATAGATTCTCTCGAAATTTGTACGCGCGGCGTTTTCCTCGAAATGAACGCGGGCTCATATCTTCTAGCCTAGGTATCAGATCGGTGCGCGAGTCGTAGCGTTGGAACCGCGGCGACGGCGCGGTCGCTAGGGTACAAGTTTCGGGTCGAACTGACTTCGGTATGCAGGACTTGACTTAGGATCACGCGCAAACGCCGGATGCAGGTCGAGGGTTGCTGGAATTCGACCGGAAGGACCGCGGGAGCCTACGGAACGGTACAGTCTAGGGTACGGTACGACCTAGGGGCCTGTTTGGCCGGGCATATTGGATGGGATTGGATGATAGATCCCAGGATTAGCCAGGCATGCCAAACAGACACGGGATCATGATCCCGGGATATAGCAATCTCATGGATCTTAAGATAATCCACTGCCATCACCATCATTACCTTTAAATCCCATCCAATCCACCTTAATCCCTTCAAAATTGCCTGGGATGCGTTTGGTTCGAGGGATTGAAAGGGATTGGAAGGTTTAATCCCGGGATTGGCCAGGCGTGCCAAACAGACCGGATATAGCAATCCCATAGATCTTGCATCAATCCACTGACGCAGCTATCATTACCTTGAAATCCGTGCAATCCACTCTAATACGATCTAATACCATCCAACCTATCCGGCCAAACAGGCCCTAAAGACGCAATCCGCGTCGATTCTGGAGGCGGCGCAATACAACCCCGCCAAGAACCGGCTAGATATGGACGGTTCTGTTAGGGGATCTGTGGGGCCCACCGTGATGTGTATTTTTCATGAAAACGGATTGACTACTCCTGCCACTAGCCAATGGCTGATGGTCGGTGGTTTGTGGGCCCCCCATGATGTATGTGTTTCATCCGTGTTGTTCATATATTTTAGTAGATCATTTTATGGTTTGAGACCAAAATTGGGGTATATCTTTTTTATTTTTTTATTTTGGGTTAGCTTGTTAGTACACACCCATGTTAGTACACACACTCCATGGACTCCATGTTAGCCACCCCCACTAGGGATCGATACCAAGACCTCAGGTATTGAAACGAGGTATCTCCACTCAGTCTGCCAGTTGAGCTATGGATCTGGGTGTAACATGAGGTATATCGAAATCTCAAGTGGACCACATTATGCAAAACAATATCGACCATTAGAAACCTTGCGGGGGCCATAAAAGTTTTGGATCAAGCTGATTTTTGTTTTTTTCCCTTTATCTGGGCCTGTATGACCTAATCAACAGATTAGATGTCAAATAAACAATACAGTGGGTCTTAGGAGAATTTTAATTGTGGATATCCAATCAATATTGTTTTCCTGTGGTGTGGTCCATCTGATATTTATATCACTCTCATTTTTTGGAACAAGCCCTAAAATGATCTGTAAAAGTGGATGAACGGAATGGATGAAACACATACATCATGGTGGGGCCTGCAGAGCACCGACCATCAGCCACGGGGCTGGTGGCAAGGGGGAGTAGCCAATCCGTTTCCATTTTTAATCCACGCCGTCCGCACATTTTGGCAGATCATTTTAGGAGATGAACCCAAAGGAGGTAGATTGAGGGCTGAAGTGGACCATACCACGGGAAGCAGGGGGATTGGAAGCCTACCGTTGAAAACTTCTCGCGGCCACAGAAGTTTTGGATCAAGCTGATATTTATTTTTATCCTTCATCCAAGTCTATGTGGCCGTATGAACAGGTTGGATGGAGAATAAACATCACGGTGGGCCATAGGAAGCTTTCAACGGTGGGAGTTCAATCCCCACTTATTAACGGTTGATAATAATGCATGCTTGCCATGTGTACAATGAACCAGTGCTTGTGATCGAGATTGCGATATTTGGGCTATGGCCCATCTACAGAGGGGCCCACTAGAAGAAAAGTAGGAAACTCGCGGTGGTGTTTGGATCCATGCTAGTCATCGGATGGAGAGAAACATGAACGTTCCCTCGATCAATCAAGGGGGTCCACACGTTAAGTGGGTCAGAGGTGAACGTTGAATGTCGACCGTTGGCAGTCTTTTCTGTGACCGTCCAGTTTTCCTCGTGAATGTGTGGCCCATCTAATGAACGACCAGCTGGATTTTTGTGCCAGGGAATCTTTTCTATAGCTCCATGTGATGAATGGTCCAGATCATCCACGTATGGGCCGCGTGGTCACGTATGGCAAGCTTTTCCTCTTCAATCTACGTTGGAAGCTGGATTTTTTGGGCCAGGGCATGTTCTTTAGGGCCCCACCTAATGAATGGCCCAGATCATCCTCACATGGGCCATATGGTCTCGTGTGGTAAGCTTTGCCTTTCAATCTACTTTGGAACAGGCCTTCATGCCAGGTCCAATGGATACGATTGGATGTCCCAAAAATGCCAATGGTCAGGATGTACATTTGGGCGGGCCTCCACCCAAACAAATCTCAATGCTTGTATTTCTGAGATGGAAATCAGAGACGGAGAGAAAACCCATCTCCCGTTGGGCTCTCAACGGGCCCAGCCCAAGTTTTCCATCGGCCCAGATTTTGAACGAGATGGGCCCTGCATTTCGACGGCCCTAATCAAATTGCTGAATTTGCTCCACTTGGGCCCAGCAAATCGACAGCCCTAATCCCACGTAATGTGCTTCCGTTTCTCACTCCACTCGGGATAGATGGATGAAAGATTGTCAAAGATTTTGATATATGAATGGTGACCGTTGATTTCATCTTGTGACCACAAGATGAAATGGTGACTGTTGATTTTGCGGTGATCGTTGATTTCATGTTGTGACCACCAATCAAGTGCGCCTTGCGGGCCAGAACCTATAGGTTAGCCCATGGGCTGGGCTTGGGCTTAAGTGATTTTAGATCGACCAAGTCCGGCTCAACTTCATATGTCGTTCCAATCCTCGGTTAGGCAACACATGCATCTTGCATATAGACCGTTGGTTTAATTCTTAGTGTATGTGTGGCCCACTTGATCAATGGATAGATAAGAACATTAAATTGGAAGATCACTCCATTGTGATAAAACGGTTGGCACGGGTTGCTCGAGAGTGGTGATCGCCAGCCGAGGATGGTACAGATTGAGAGATGGACGGACATGTGTGGTAGAGGAGTCGAAGATCAGGTGGACCCCACATTATTGGAAATTTTGAATGGGTTTTGTGGAACGTGTTAAAATCCAGGCCCAATACTAGCCCAGGCCGGTCCTATTTACTGTTCTGCTCATATTGGTATTAGCCCTTAAATTTGTTTAGTCCAGCCTTCATATCCACCGTCTATCATGTGGGCCCAACCTTTAATATGGACTGTTTATTTTGTTGGGCCCACCTTGGCCCTTTCTTCAATGTGAAGCGTCCATTGTCTGGGGCTTACCTTTAATATGGATTATCTGCCTTGCGAGGCCCGCCTTCGATGTGGTTTATCCAAAATGCGGGGCCAACCTTGGATGTGGGTCGTCCATCATGTGGACATTGGATGTGGGCTGTCTATCTTGTGGTGCCACCTTTTAATGTGGACAGTCTATCATGTGGGGCCCTCCTTGGATGTTGGCCATTCATCATTAGGGGTTGACCTTTGATGTGGACCATCCATTATATGGAGCCCATGTTGACATGGGTCATCCATCATGTTGGGCCCACCGTCGATATCCACTGCCCATCACGTGAAGCCCACATTTGATGTGGATTGTCCATTGTATGGGCCCTACCTTCAATGTGGACCATCTACTGTGCATGGTCCGCCTTGGATGTAAGCCATTCATCATTAGTGGCCAACCTTTGATGTGGACCGTCCATTATATGGGATTTGCCATGGTGTGGGTCAGCCATCACTTTGGGCCGACCTTTAATATCTGGCACCTTCATGTGGAGCCCACCTTTGATATGGACCGTCCATCGTGTGGGTCCCACCTTCAACGTGTGCCATTCATCATGTAGGGCCCACTTTGGATGTGGGCCGTTCATCACTTTGGCCTACATTTGATGTGTACTGCCCATCACATTGGGCTGCCTTTGATACGCACCATTCATCACATCAACAATGAGTAACTTTCATCACATAACTTACATTCACGATGGTACTTACCAAAGTAACTTAGTCAAAAGTAAGTAATTTATTAACTTATATAAGTTAAATCCAAACGTGAAGGCCGATTTACAGTTTATTATTGGGCCCGAAGCCCAAGACCCAAAGCCTAAAGCCCAAGACCCAAAGGCCAAAGCCCAATCCATGGCATTCATAAACGGCCCTAGACGCTGGTTTAGATGGCCACATTAGAAAGCTGTCGAACCTACTCATCAGTTCATCTGATCAGGCCAGGTGATCTATCGGTCCTGGTGGACCACCAGGCATAAAAATTATAGATAGTACACCAGGCATAATATCTAGCCCAAGCCTTGTGTAACTTCAGGTCCAGCCCATGTACCCATGGGTTTAAAACACAGTGAATCCGCCTGTTCATCCTGCTTCTAGTCGAGTTGCAACTCACCCCATTTTGTTTGAGTCCGAGTTGACTTGGAGTAGCATCCATGCATATACCACCCTTTGATGTAGAGTGGGTCGTGAACATTTTCATGTCCAAGATGGATCAGAGAAGACTCGATCGGATGTCATCAAGACTGTCGGAACCTTAAAACAGACATATCTTGCAAAATGGAATGAGTTACTCGACATACCATAATGATTTTGAGGTAAGACGAGCTACTTTAGCCAATTAACCCAATATTGCTAGGTGGCTCATGCTGAATTTGTAAGATTCCATCATATTAACAGTTAAATTATATGTTTATTTCTATTTTTACTATTTTTAGTAAATTTTAGTTTGATTATAACTCTTCTTCCGTTGACCCTTAGGAGTTGTGTCCAATTTAGAAAATTTAAGAGAATAATGTGTTAAGCCACGTAGGATATTTGATATAATTAGTGGAAGTTACAAATTTTAAGGAGTTCTAATTGCAGTTTAATTTCGAAACTTCTTCCCAATATCCTTATTTGAAGGGTTGTAGGCTTGTGTATTTAAGAAATTAATCAGTGTACAAATTTTTATGAATATTATTATCAATCAACATATAAATTTTCTTTAATATTATTACTAATTTTTTACTATTTCCTTGTGAATTCAAGAAGTCTACGTAGTCCAAATAAACTTCATGGATTCAAAGTAGTTATCCTTGATGGAGAAAGACGGTGATTGACCTCATCACGTTTGTCCCTGCGTCACCCTTGAATTTTTGTAGGCAAGATTGGTCCATTGGATTTTCCCTTTAATGAATCAATGCTGACCGTCTATAACTTACAATGCTCTCAGAGAGCTGGATAATTTCCTTTTAATCGATCAATGCTGACCGTCTATTTTGTTCGGCATACATTTCATTGGTAAAGATTACACTGATCAGATGGTTTTGTCCTATCCCAGTTGGTTTATTTTTATAGCCGTCCGTTTTTTAAGTTTTGGATTCTTGTTAGAATTATGAGCGATCCATGCTGGGCCCAAACAATCAGCTGGTCAAAATTTATTATTATTATTATTCTTATCAGGCCTACTTTTTTTTTTTTTTTTATATTTAAATAATGGATCTCGACAGTCCATTTATAGGCAAGTGATCGGATGGTTAGGATCATCCGATTCGTGTTAGTTTTGCTGGCATTGGGGGAGTGGATGGTGCAAGGTGTTACGGTGCAAGTAGGAGCATTATTACTTGTAGTACACTGGTAGCACAGATGTCATGGCTTACAAGTTATGATGCTCTTAGTTGCACCATGACGCTTGGACAATCCAATCAGTCGATCCAGACTGTCTATTAGGTTCAGTTTACATTTCATAGATGGAGTGGATGTTGCATATACAACATGGTGGGCCCCACAGAGCTAGGGCGTGTAAAAGCGTGTGCTGCGAAAGATTCTGGTCCGGTTGGGAAACTGCTGAAGCTGGACATAGTGACGTACACAGGCCAGATGCATTTTGGTGCACGTCTGGAGCATCAAAAGCAGAGAGAAGAACAGGAGAGCGGATTAACGGTTTTTTTTTTTTTTTTTTGACACACGCACACACACCCCACACATTCACGCCGCAGTGGGATTTCACCATCAATGGATACTCGAACCCTTGACCGGGTGTTGAAACTCCCGAGAGTCTACCACCCCAGCAATAGTAAGGATCCGAGTGGTTGCCGGGTGACAGGTCAGCGGGTGTTTTCCTGACCGTGGGCCCACCTTGATGTATGTGTTGTATATCTACGCCATCCATTAGTTTTTCCAGCTCATTTTAGGGCATGGCTAAAAAAATATGAAGCAGATTAATTCTCAACTTGACCACACAGTAGGGATTGAATGACCACCATTGAGAACTTATCAGGGGCCAAAAAAGTTTGAACAGTACGGTGGGCTGTTCGACGTTGTTAATGGTGTGGTGTGATTCAGTTGAGATTTGGATCTAATCCATTTTTGGGACCTTACCTTAAAATGAGCTAGAAAAACTTATGGATGGCATGGACATACAACACATACATTAAAGTGTGCTCATAAACGAAAACACTAACAAATCTAATTTTGCACATGCAATTTGTAAGCTAATTAGATACACTAATAATTTTGGAGAAGATGATTAGAATGCTGTAAATAGATTACTAAGTGAGCATTGGCGCATGTATTAGATGAGGTTAGATGGGATAAAATTACATTTAGTCTCGTGCAAATTCCATCCAACATTTGGAGAGGATGAGAAAGATTAATATTATGCGGGATGGAATTGCATTTGGTCCCATGCGAGGCTTTGGTGGATTTTGAAATCCATTACACATGTGAGCCCCACATTGATCCACATGCGTTTGTCCATGACGTCCATTCATGTACTGTAACACCTCGAATTTCGTAACCCAAGTTTAGTACTCGTTTTCTAAAACCCCGAGTGTTAACTTTGAAGGATAGCCCCACATTTCATAGTGATATATATATATATATAAAATTTTTTATTTCTATTATTAGTGAGAGATCACAACGGGAGTAAACAGACTACACATAGAGGAAGTGTCTAAAATATATCTCAACTTATACAAATGGTTGCCCATAGGACTTATACGAAGTAACGACTCAAATATAAAAAATGAAATAAAATAATAATGAAAGAAAACTAGGATATGGAGTCGTAAGATTATTTAGCTCTCCATGCCCCACACCAATGTCGATCGGTGCATCATCTACATAACCTGCATCAACTGAATACGGTTTGATAGCGTCAATGGCTATCCCTGTGAGGTATACCCTCCAAGATTACCAAGCATCACAAAAGTCAATAATGGAATTCAAATGACTCAGGAGAATACAATATCCAATGTAAACTTCATAAGTAAAATATAAGAATATACAATTTATATTTCTTAAGTGACATATAGAATGATATATACCACCTGTACATAAGAAGAAAACACAATCTATAAGTACAATCCAAGGAACTATAGAATCTAAGTTACAATTTACAATTCACAAGTACAACACCAACTACATATCGACATGGAATTCCAGGTATAACATGTATAGATACAATCCATTCGCCACAAATATAACACAAACAATTATAACATTCAAGCTACAATTTAATGTATAATATAAGAAGATACAATCCACTTCACACACAATATTCAATGGCTAACTTAATCTTAATTAATGAATGAATGCATGAATACAATCAGCATGGGGATGTACATCCAGCTGAATAAATGAATGGACCTTTCAAACAGTCGGCCCATTCATACAAGATATCGGGTCTTTCAAACAGTCGACCAGGCATCTGATAACGCCCACGTGCCATGTATGCATGATTAACCCAACCATTATTAGTCCAATTTACAAACAAAATATCAGAGAAGCTCAAAGGTCACTATCGGGGGCGTGTGCAACCGAACATAGGCTGACAGCTTCGGCATAGTGTCCCATTCCACCATCCCTGGCTCATGAGACTTAAACAAGTAAAATTCTAACACACTTAAATAATTAAAAGTAGTGATGGTAAGATAAAGAATCCAAGATATTTCATTTACAAGAATCTCTATAACTAGTGGCCACTCATGATTCGACACGTAGACCCTACCATCACATGTCCAAATATACTTTCAACAAAGAGTTCTCCCAACAAGCCATATTGGCATCAAGTCCTTCAAGGACACCACCAAATAATACAATTCATAAGCCATAATACGCAAATAATTCATGAGATGGTAAGTCTACAATCACATAACATTTAATTCATTCATGATCGGCCACTAGCTCGAGAAAAACTCTAATATACATATCTGCTAACATCTAACATTAAATTCCAATTTCAACTTAACACAATCCAATGTTAAACCAAACTATAATCAATTTAATATACATCATCGAGTGTTAAACTAATCTACAATCAATTCAATATACATATTCAAGTAAATACTCATGTTCATCGAAACTAGACTAAACCAATTAATTTCATAGTCAAATAAATCATAACTCTTTAGGATTTAGTACATTAATATCTGTAAATTAAGAGACGTACTCATATGATTCTTTATTATAAGAGAATATTTATATATAAATATGAATCATCTTAAATCAAAGATTAACAATTCGTAGCTCAATTAAATATCTAATCATACATGTAAACTAGTCAAAAACATTCTTTGGCAAATAAATCAATAAAACTAATTTAACTATCATAATGAAAGTAAACTTGAAGGGTGAATCCTCACCTTAGGATATGAATTCTCTTCTTACAAGACTAACGATCACTAAAAAGTCCAAATCACTCGATTTAACTTCACTAGCTTGAATTGATTCAACTCAACTCCTAATTCGGTCCAAACTCAGCTCAACATGTCGAACCTAGATGAGAGATAATTTCAGTTTTTACCGTAAGAATTAAAATAATATAATTATAACTTGATTAAAAATCCAAACAAAGATTCTAAAACTAACTAACTTGAACATGCCGATACTTCTTGATTTACACTTGATCAACTGAACTCGGCCCGATTTGACCCAATTGACTCAATCCAAACAAGGCTAGAAAGCCACAGAATAATAATTACATGTTGGACAAATGACTAAAATTAGAATTTAAGTCAAACTCAAATCTTTGCTAAAAACTCACTGAGTTGACTCATTGCTACATTGACCAAATACCATTAGATTTGAAATCGAGTTTATACCTTGATTGATGAAGTCACCCTGCTACCAGACGAGAATGAAACAAGTAAGATAAAACTTTTAGCTTGAAAACATCTAGCAAAGTTATCAAGCCCAACTAGATCCACTACAACTCATTTCACGTCACCGAGTCAACTCAGCTGAGTCAAACATACATTGCATCTTATCTTTTTATTCTTCTTGTTCATTACTTTTCTCTATCTTATTTTCTCTCACAACTCAACCAGCAACGCCTGGATGAAACCAGATCCTAACTTGTGTGATTTGGAAGTTGACTTGGCGAGTCGACTCAACTCACGTATCCATCTCCTCCTCTCATTCCCTAATCTTCCGTTTCTCCTCTTACTCTTTCTCCATCCCTTCTTACTCCACTCCTCTTTCCTCTCCAGCAACACCATTAGACAGCCTAGATCTCAAACCATGCTCAAATCGGTCAGGTTAGACTGAGTCAACCCGATAGGGAGCAATTTTTCTCTCCCCTTAACTCCTTCCTTTTTGTTGATTTTCTGCAGAGATTCTCCACCCGTGGAAGAGTATTATGTAAAATGCTGAGGTTCTCCCACAACTACATGAATGCCTTCAATAACTGACTCATCGTCGAGTTAACTCGGTATAAACGATTTATGTAGGAAGATGTTTGAATGCCATTTACCTTTATACTCATGGATCTGACCTCTGGTTGGATTTCATTGCTCGGATGATGTTTATGTGGGCCACCCATTCATGGTTTCAAATATGAACTTTATGACTTCTTAAGCGCTTGCGGTGGTGCATTTTCGACGGGGAAGATGATGGAGCTTTCATGGCATTCTTCAATCAGATGCATCTTTCTTGATTCCATTTCTTCTGGACGAGTCAAATCTGACCTAGGAACCTTGTAAAAGAAGGACTTCAAAGTTTCATCTCTGTTTACATGGTGGGTTCGAAGAAAGACCGACTCAACAGATTTTTTAGTGCAGCCGCAATAATAGGAGAATAAGCGCATTCTCATATGACATCTAGGGTTTCTCCTTTGGATTTGGACGGCTATGATTGTTTTGTATAAACTGTCTAGATGGAGTTTGCTCATAACAAATTCAAAATAGCCAAAACGGAAAGATTCCTCTCGTAATGACTTCTTCTTATGAGAAAACTCGAGATCCGAGTGAGGTAGAATGGAGGGCTAGGATTTTCTAATTGAAGGGCTGGGATGGCATGGAAAACCCTCACATAGATTGCCAGCTTGGCAACCAGAAATAGTTTCTGTTTTCAGAAAAACTACTCTTGGGCAACTCCTTTTACAGCTAGGTGTGTGTATGTGAACACTTGAGAACGCCAACACATGAAGGGGTTAGGGTTTTGGTTGAATCCATTATCCGTACACAATGGATGGTTCAGATCATCAAGTAGGCTAAAGATGGTGGGCCACTGATCACAAAACATAGAGATATCCGTTTAAAATGCCCACTCGGCGGGAAAATTGAAGAAAGAGAGAAAACTCTCTTATTCTAGCAAATCGTTAGGTCAAAGCAAGTTTGACCCGACTCTTGCTTTGGTACAACACAGTTGCACCCAAGTTGTGTACACACACCACCGATGGTGGGGTCCACAGTGATGCAAGGTGTAATCTATACCACTCATGTGATTCTACTTGTCCTATTAGAACATATGCCCATTTGTCAAGCAACTCCAATGCTTAGGTGGGCCATACAACTGAATAATGTCCTAATTGTGGATTTAGATCAATCTAGCGGTCAGATTGATCCCGATCCAATTATCAACAGTTGGTAACACCCCAGGATAAAATATGGGGTGTTACATATACATCGTGTACACGAGACAATCTAGTTATATATGCATACAAGTGAACGACATCTGTTGTGAATTTGGTCCATTGATTATAATTTCATGGTCCACCAAATAGGATTTTGCTTAATCCAATTTTTTTCCTGCAGCAAGAATTTTATCCCAAACATGCGATTGGATGGCTAAAATACCATGGTATTTATAGACATGTAATCATTGTGCAATAACGATGTTAATACTATTTAATACAATTCAATACCATTTTATTACACAGACTAAACACGCCCTAAGATACTTGAAAAATATTTGCAGTTATGGTCTTAGGTATACCTGATATTTAGTTGTACTAAAGGGGTAAAGTGATGCAAACTGGATATTAGATTTAGTGGAATCTAAGTTCACTAGTGGCTATGTGTTCACTCTTGGAGGAGCCGTATGTAACACCTTGTATTTTGCAATGCTTGGGTGTTACCTTTAAAACCAACTTAGCATGAACGTATGTGGGAACACACATAGCATCTGTCAGATATTCACAGATCGTAAAAGTAACCTATGTGTGGCCCACTTACAAATTTAAAAATGATCTAATCTTTCTTATCAAACCCTACAGTAAATAAAAGGACATTGGTCAAGATGCAGACCACGATAAATAACTTATAAAAATAATAAAGATAATAACAATGCTAGTAATTGAACATTTAATAACATAAAATCAGGAGATGATAGTCCTAATAACCTATAGAGTGGCCCACAACACGAATTATATATAAACACACACACACACATATTTATAATTAAATATACATGTAGTAATAATGAAATAAAATAAAATTAATATGTGGATGGTAGGACATACAAAAGGTCCATTGGAACCTTTTGACCGTTTATGGTCAGATTGGGATCGATTCGATCGTCGGATCGATAAAATCGGCACCCAAGGGCCTTGATTCAGTTAGCACGGCCCACCTGGGATCTGGATCAGCCTGAATTTCGGTCAGAGGACTTGATTAGGGCCTCCCAGAGTGAATGAATGGTGTGGATTGGTCGCAACATCACGATGGACCCCACACAAAGGGTGCGTGTGCACCTTAGCCAACATGCTGGATGTGCACCGTACCAGTAGGAGTGGTCAGAGCTCTTTGACCGAAATTTCCTTAAGAAGAGAGGTTCTCTCTCTCTCTCTCTCTCTCTCTCTCTCTCTCTTCGTTTGAGACAGCTGACGGACAACGTCCGTTTTCGACCCACCATGGCCCACAAATGGGGACCCATCTTGATGATCCAGACCGTCCATCGTGGGCGCGGCATGGGCCTGACTAGAACCATGTCACTCATGAAAGCCCCTACACATGTGTGTTTACACAACAACCGGCACAAGTAGGACTCGAAAGCACATAACTTTCAAAAATGGAAACATTTCTCACCGCCAGCTAGGCGATCCATGTGAGGTGAGATTCTCCAATCCCAACCTTTCATTTAGGAGAGATCATGGCTGTCCGATTTGCTTAGGGCGTTCCAACTGAAACCATTGCCGGTTTTGCAATACTGACCGATTTTAGGGTCAGTTTTAAACAAACCAAATCCTGATCGTTTAATCTCGATCCAACGGTTTGGGAGGCTAGGGCGAGTAAAAAAAAGTGGGAGGGTTGAGCAGCAATGAGATTCGAATGCATTCTTGCAGCTGTCTAAGGAAAAAAAAATCGATCGCAGCCTCCTTTGCTCGAACCCACCATGAAAACCTCCCTGGAGCTTCACTCCAACCATTCTCCAAGCTCCTCTGAGCTTATACACACCACCTACAACAATCACTTCGAAGAAATAAACCCCCATTTGCAAGCTGCCATTATCGGAGCTCCTCTTCCTCGTCGAAATATACCAGTCGTTGAGCTCAATTCAATCATCAGTCCCACATCCAAGACGTCCATTTCGTAGCTCATTTAATGGTATTCGATCCCTGTTAATTCCATCATGATCCGTTTAGCATGTTAGAGACAACGACTTCCTCAAAAATACTCCGAAACAGATCAAGTCGGGTCTCGTCCGAGTTCGAGTCGGACATCAACCTCTCTATGCTCGAGGATAGGGTTTTTCTGCTGTAGGCATTGGATGAGGTGGTTAGAATCGTACAATATGTGAGATTTTTTTTCGGTGGTCCCTACAGTGTGGGGTGGACCTGATGAATGGCTCAGACTAACTGGTTTAACCATCCCTGTCAAACATAACTGTCTTTGGGACCGACATCTTAGAAGGAAACGCATTTAGGTCCAAATGTTGTGGACTGTTTGGCAGCAAGATAGAAAGGAGAGGAGAAAAGGAAAGCATTAGAAGGAGAAGAAGAAAACCAAAGAGAGAGAGAGAGCGAGAAGGTGGTTGCACCGCACTCAATCGAGCCTGAGTTTGGGCCGAGTCGGACCTAGTCACGGCTATGACTCAGACCGAGTCTGTCCATATTCGACGCCCATTGCTGGGCGTTCGAGCATGAAGAGAAGAAGGAGAGTAGGAGAAGAAGGAAGAAAAGAGATAGAAAAGAAAGAAAAGAGAAAGAAGGAAGAAGTGTGGGTTGAGCTGAGTCAACCTGGTTTGGGACCGAGTTAGATGGGCCGAGTCGAGCATGGGTCCTCAGTTTTATACTCAAGGAAATGGAGGTAACAACATGCCCATTTAGTGAGAAGAACTTACTCGGGAAAGAAGGAAAATTAACTCACTCGACTCTAACTGAGTCGACTCGCCGTTGAGTCAACTTACATAGGTCAGCTTTCTCTCCTAGCTTAAATTATTTAATTTACTATTATCATTGACTATTGCGGTTATTGAATGCGATTAGCTACTAGAAGGTTAATTGTGCTAGTATTAGTTACTATAAAACTACAACGGTTGGATGTTAGATATTAGTATTTATTCCTAAATATTTCCATTGATAATAGATCACACTATGTATTACCATTTTTACCACTATTCTATGAGGATTGATAACCTTAGGTACGACTAGCCATTGGTAAAGTATTTGTGCTCAACCTAGTTATCATAAACAAGTTTTAGTTATTACATAATAGAATTTCATGAAACTCTCTTAAACATCATTCTTAACGGTAGATCATAATATCTATTACCGTGACTAAATCCATTGTGGATAGCTATTATTATTAGTATTATCATTAGAAAATATTTATCGTTCTCCTTGTGGGATTAGTTTAATCCTTGTTGATCTGATTATAAGTATAAATCCTTATTATATTAGTGTTGGTAAGGAAATCTTATTATTATTACTTGCCCTATTAATCATTACAAGAATAATGGATAATATCGGTATGTTTAGATATGAACTAGTGCACCTTCATCATTCATACAGATGGATTGATACTCCTGCTATGAATATTATTTGATCTATTGTACAATAATAATAATAATGATAATAACATTAATAATAATAAGTTAGGATTCAAATCCTAAAATCTAAGTATGGGGCTAGACCCTAGGATAAAATCCTAAAACCCTAAAAGATAACCCTAAGCTATGATCTTAAAACCTAGGTGGTATGTAGAACTTGAATCTAATTGTATATCTTGATTTACGGTAGGATTTGATTTTAAGGGAACGTACATTTCCTAGCGATGCTGGTAGGCGAAGCAAACAATAAGGTGATTCTTCTTTCTCTTGAGCTTTCCATTTTCCCATTAGCTTAAGTTATGATTTTTATTTCAATTTATAATTAATGTTTGCGCTTCATAGTCATATGTGTTAATTGCTGAAATTGAATTGTTACATTACATACTTAATGTTTATCCTGCATATTTGTTTCATACCTGTGGACTATTTGTGGATTGCATATGGAACTTAAACTGGTATATTCATGGGAAACCCCCACCTATAAATGTATACCCATACTTGGGATGTAACCCGACTGGTTGTGAGTGTAATGGACCTTCGGTGTAGTGGCTATTGAATGATAGTTTATATTGACCATTGATGTGGGCCTACCATCTAGGGTTGTTGTGTCCAATAGTTTTCAAGGATGGTCTTTTATCGCATGGTTTTGATACTCGCCCTATGTGGCCAATTTAGTATCACCCTATGAGGCTTTGTTCCAGTATTTTTCTAGATGGGTTTGATGTTTTATATTATCCAACCATGTGATTGCAAGCCCCATATACTGTAATATGATTGGCCACTAGTCGATGAGTTTTCATTAAACATCCTAAGATGGTAGTCTTATGGGTCAGGGATGGTGGTCATGAGACACTATGCCCGAGCCATCGGCCTACGCTAGGCCATGCGCTCCCCGTAGTGACCGTGAGTTTATTTAAATTAGCTGATTGCAATTGGACTGATAATGGATTGACTAATCATGCATACATGACATATTATGATGACTTGGATCATTATACCCATGCGATTATGCCGAATGTTGCGCTAATGACCAATCATTCGATTTATGATAATGACTTCAATCATCATGCCCATGCGATTACGTTGAGTGTTGCGCTGATGACCAGTCATATGCCCGTCCGGATGTTTTAACCGAGGCATAGACTGTCTGGATGTTTTATCCGGGTCGATGATTGCATAGGTGACGACTCCTATGTCCGTCTGGATATTTAACTCAGGATAATGATTGCAGTCACGCATCTATGCATATAATAAGACTATATTTACTCTGTTTTGGTTGTCTGGATGTTTTATACTATTTCTTACCAAATGCGGCGGTGTATAATCTTGAGGGGAATTCACACTAAGTTGGCCACTCATCCATCAAATATATAACCGTACAGGTAGCATATGTGAAATTCATGTTTATATTGATGAGGAGCAAGCTATATTTGACAGGGATGTATGATTGTAATTGCTAAGGGTTGCTACAGGATTTCATATCCCAAATTTGTTGTAATTTACCTTATTTCACATGTAATATTATTTCATTTTGTAATTGTAAGAATGAGGATATTGGTTTGTATAAGTCATTATAGACAGCTTTTGTATATTTCAAATATAAATAAAATTTTCCTTTATGTTGATTTGTCTATTCTATGCTCATCTGCTTACTCTGATGTTTGAAAAAAATATACTCGAATTTGACCATCCTTTAAGGTTAACACTCAGATTTTTGAGAAACAAGTCGTATACTCAGGTCTTGAAAAGTCGAGGCATTACACCATAGTATTTTAGAAGTTTAAGAAGCAGACTTGTATATCTTAATTCACGACGGGGTCTGAGTTTATTGCTCTTTCGATTGCAGGAGAAGAGACTGAATGGTTGAAAAATTTGCTTTCAGATAAACCCTTGTGGGGTAAACAAGTGGCAACAATTGTGCTGCATTATGATAGCCAATGTATGATAGATAAGGCAAATAATATGACCTATAATGGAAAGTTCAGACATAACTTAGTCAAGCAATTAATTCGAGATGGGATAATTGTAATTGAGTTTGTATGTAACACCCGCAATTTTTGTTAATAAAATTTAAATTAAAAAATTTTAAATTTAATTTTGAGTGGAAAAGAGATCCACCAATCTTATCATCCTTCCTCTTGTCTCTCTTTATTGAAAACTTACCTCGTATCTCATAGTCTCCCAACGAAACCCTCTTTCTTAAAAAGGGAACGTAAGAGAGCGAGAGTCCTATTAAAACTAAAAGAACCAAAGAAAAACTTGTAGCAAAAAATAAAAATACAAAAGAAAAAGTGGGAAGAAGGATTTTTGAAATTCATCTATTTATGTTAGTGTATTTTTATTTTTCTTTGTTTTCTTTATGAAATAGTTAATTTGGCATGATCTACTATAACAGCCTTAGTTTTAATGATAGTTGCATACGTCGATACCTACAAATGTGCCTCATATGGAAAGTGGCGAATAATTAGAAACGTTGTAAAAGAAATATTCTCGCTCATAGTATGAGTAGGACTGCTAAATTTCGAGGACGAAATTCTCTTTAAGGAGGGTAGATTGTAACACCCCGTACTTTCCAGTACTCGGGTGTTACCTTATAACCTAACTTAGTATAAATACAAACCTAGCCTATTTGAACATTTACCTTTATTATAGCTTAAATTGACCATTAAGAGTAATCTTCATCCAAAGATTAACCCATCTGATCGTTAATTTGGTAGATCTACCATAGATCTTCATCTCAGTAGTTACAAAGTCTTGTGAGCCATGCAAATAGCGAACTTTAAGGTCACCAGATTGTTATCCTTGAATAAGAGAAAATCTAAATGATCAAATAGAAATTAAGTGGTAGGTTGGGACTTATCTAATAAAGGTTAATAACGTAGGCTATTTGTATCGTCACATCCAACCGTTAATCTGAAATAAAATAAAATAAGTGTAATAAATAAATAAATAAATAAATTAGTTTGAAAAAGCCTATAATACAACTCCTAAAGATAGAACCATTACATTTCAATGCAAATATTCAATGATTAAAAATATAATAATAATAATAATAATAACGTTATTAAGAATATTGTAACAAAAATATTTAAAATTATAAATGCATATTAGACCATCTTATCAGTAATCCAACCATTGATTTCCAATTAAGGGGACATTAGGACCATTTTGACCATTGACGTTCAATTTTAGAATGATCCGATCATTAGATCAATGGAAATCGTTAGTTAAATCATAAAAATAAAATAAAATGGCCAATCTGAATTATGGATCTGCCTCATCTTCAATACTCTATCCTAATATGGTCTTGCAAAATGAACTGACGGTCTGGATTTGTCAAAGACATCCATATGGACCCCACTGCATCAACGTGTGTATGAGATGTGCATGCACTCACAGTGCACCAGACCTGTCAACATGGTCAAACCGTGTTGACCTGATGAAAATCTGGAAAAGAGGATTTTCCTCTCTTTTTTCTTTCGTTTCCTGCCACTCGTAGTTTGAACGGACGAGCCGTTTATATTCGATCGTGGCTCACCATCACGAGCCATTACTCAAATTTGAACTGTCCATCAAATTTAATCAGTGGGCTCGACTAAAACCTAAGATATTTCTCGGGAACTTGTGCCATCCATGAACACAAATCTAGACACAGAAAGCCGTATGCGGTGAGATCTTCCCAAAAATAGAAAAATCGCTTTTCGCTGCCAGCTTGGCATTCCAAGTGAGTCGTCTTCAAGCGATCCTACCTGTTTATTAGGATCGATCTCAATCGTCTAGAATCCCACCGATTAGGTTTTCTTACCCAAGGAGAGCACCGCAAGGAACCTTTCAATTTTTATTTGCTGGCACAATCTTGACCGTTAGTCGGCTTCTAGAAGCCTCTTCGACGAATCTCAAACGTTCAAACTAGGACATTAGGAAACCCGTTCGGATAGGATAAGGAGATCTCGTGAGAACTCGTTGGCCGGAGAAAATAAGTGTGCGGCGCGAGAAAATCTCGCATACCATCACGGTACCCATCTGGTCATCCAAAACGCGAGCCCCACAATGATTAATGAACGAATCCACACCGACCAAACGTTTCGTATCACTGGATTCACCAATATTCTCGATTTCACCATGATTAGAGGAGTTATCTCCTCCATTCGATCGAAAGAACCCACCATATCATGTGGGCCCCAAACTCAGATCCAAGACATCCATTCGGTAAGCCACGTCCTCTGAGAATCATCGGTAGCCTTATAATTCAGTCATATAGACTAGGATTAGAAGTGATACTCCAAATATCACCATGAAAAATCGCTAAAATGCCCTTGGCTGTGACTAACCCAGCGATTAGTTGCGGCCAAACCTTCGAGAATGAGTTTAGGGAGCTTATAAAAGGATTCCTTTTAGGGCAACCCTTTCCAAAAAAGGAAAGTCAGAAAGAGAGGTCAGGTGCACCATTTCTCCCTTCCACATTTGTCGACTTAGATCGAGTCATGAGTCTTTCCGAGTCTGAGCCGAGTCCCGCGCCTCGGGTCCTCCTAGTAGAAAGAAAGGAAGAAGAAAAGAAGCAGAAGAAGAAGAAAAGAAGGAGAAGAAGGATGAGAGGAAAACGTGAAAGAGAGGAGAAGCATGGTCCAGGTTGTTGTCGAGTCAAGTAAATTCGACTCACAGTAATTGAGTCCAGCATTGCTTCTAGTCTCCCTA
Source organism: Magnolia sinica (assembly GCF_029962835.1). NCBI lineage: Eukaryota > Viridiplantae > Streptophyta > Magnoliopsida > Magnoliales > Magnoliaceae > Magnolia > Magnolia sinica. The sequence continues at coordinate 80,838,075 of NC_080582.1, forward strand.
ATAGAGCAAGAGAAAGAGTAAAGCAGAAGGAAGAAAGAGATGAAAGAGAGAGAAGATCAGAAGATAGAGAAGAGAGAGAGAGAGCGATGTACTGCTTTGTCTCGACTCGAACCAAATCCACCGACTGGCTATCAGGTCGCTGCCCCAACTGGGTCGAGTTGGGCGTGGGCCTAGCCTAGGTCTAGCCGGAGTCTTACCAGGGAGGGAGAGAAAGAAAGAGAGAGTAAAGGAAAAGAGAAGGAAAGAGTAAAAGAAAAGAGAAGGGAAAGAAAGGAGGAGAAAGAGGAGGACGTGAGTTGCTGACTCGACTCGCTCGAGTCATGGGTTTCGTTTGATGTGTTTGCACTGAGTCCAGAGGGTGCTGGGCTTGCATGAGGAAGCAGGGAAGAAGGAAGGGAAATGATTAAAGAAGAAGGAGAAAGAGGAAAAGAGAAGAGAGAAACTAGGAAGAATGATGAGTCGAGTTGACTCAACCGAGTCAATGCAGGTGAGCTGTTTTCATTCTCTTCACAAATCAGATTTTTATCATTAATTACTTTCATTATTAAAATCATTTAAAATTAGCAATTAATATCATCCTATTACTATTATAATTGAGGTTATAAATTTATATTAGATAGTTATACTAAGTAGTATTATTATCATCATCAATTATAACCTCTACTACTCATTTTCATCCATTGCACAGCTTCAATTTTAGAATTTTTAAAATGACTAACCTTAAACGTAAGCTGGAGATCAAGTCTAAGGTTAGATCTTAACCATAGGTGGTGTGCGGAACTTAGATCTAAACCGTCCAAGTTAGATTCGTGCATTGTAGCATTCTTGCGCAATCACTTACTTTATAGGTGAGGATCACCCTTTAAGCTTTTCTACATCTTTATAGTTAGCATAGCTTGCTTATTTCATCTCTCGCCTACAATAATTCTTAGTGAAAGTGTTGATAAATGCTAGTTTCTAATTTAGTAATTCTTTATAATGATTGATAGTTTGATTTATATTCAAATATGAGCATACGATAGGTCTCAAATATTCCTCTTTATATGTGTAATTACTTTTGACAATGTGCTTGACTTATTTTACCACTTGCGATTACCTTATGGTGTTTTTAGAGGTCCTCGAACTAGTGGTCATTTATCCTAATAAGATTAAATAGAATATTTATTGTGAAATTACCATCGTGTGGATCACTGGTGCCTTTATGACTTTTTGAGATAACCCTTTTTATCATATCCTTGAATGAACTATTTACCTTACATGCCTTTGATTGACTAATTACCCTCTTGCGGCTTTAATGAATTATTTTATATACACATGCGTGGTAAGTTCTACTTGTTGGATTACGATTGGCCACTATTTGAGCAATTTACCTTAAAATATCATATTTATTAGTCTCATGAGTCAGGAATGGTGGAATGGGACACTATGCCTGAACTATCGGCTTATGATGGGTGAGAAACCCCCCATAGTGACCTTTGAGCCTTCGTAAATTGATTGTTTGAAATTGAAATAATAATGGTTGAGCTAATCATGTATTTTCATGGCATGTGGTCTTTTCCAGGTGACTAGTTCTCCTTGGGCGTACCTTGAGTACTTTTTCGAGTGGCTAGATCTCCTTGGGCGATGTATATATTATGATTTTTTTCTAGTGGTTAGTTCTCCTTGGGCATTCCTTTATGTACTTTTTCGAGTGACTAGTCCTCATTGGGCGATTTATATATTATTATAGTCTTTTCCGGGTGGTTAGTTTTCCTTGGGCATACCCTTGTGTACTTATCTGGGTGACTAGTCCTCCTTGGGCGATGTATATATCATAGTCTTTTCCAAGTGGCTGGTTCTCCCTGGGCATACCTTTGAGTACTTTTTTGGTTGGCTAGGTCTTCTTGAGCTACTTTTTACCAGCTGGATGTATATCCCCAGGTCTGTGAGCATGTGCATGCATCCATGTATTTAAACAAGATCATTTTTGTGAAATTTATTTAATGAATATGTATCTGATGAACCTTATCTGATTTCTATGATAATCATTATGTAATATTTGTTATACACTGCTTTTGTTAAGTATGCTTAATTATCTTGACGATGCGATAAATCTTGAGGGATATACCTCACTGTGATAGCCATTGACACTATCGAACCGTATTCAGTGTGTAGGAAACATAGATAATGCATATACTGGTGTTCATGTGGATTAGGATGAGCTAGAGGACCTTGTGACTCTCTATCCTCGATTACATTTGTATTTAATTTGTAATGTCATGTTCTGTAAAAGTTAAGACATTGATTTGTATAAGTTTTTGGGTAACTACAAGAACATTTGGTTATTATATTTGGACTCCCTCTTATATTTGAATTGCTCATATTCTGCTAGTTTATTAATTTTGATAAAAAGAAAAAAAATGCATGTAGAATTTGGGTATTTTCAAAGGTTAACGCTCGGGTTTTTGGAACACGAGTAGTGTACTCGGGTTTCAGGAATCGGGGTGTTACGTCTACACATTGGATAGATTAGATCAATCAAAAATTCATTGTGTAGGTTTAATTCATTTATGTGGAAAGGTACATTAATACGTATGACTTTAAGGCTGATGTGCAAAAGATGAGATTTTTTCATGACGGACAACGATCGGTATGATCTGTACTATTCATGTGTGTTTTAAAACTTAATGATGCAATATTTTTAAGAATCAAACAAATTCGACACCTCAATGGACCGTACTAATCATAAATCTACCAATTTTTTCTTTAATCTAACGAAATTGAATAAATACCGGAAGTGTAATTTTCCGGGCAAGTTACAACTTGACACAGAGAATTATATGACATAATCTAAAATGTGTGATTAAATCATTACCATTCATTAGATTCTTAAGATTAAAATAAATTACAATCTTAAATTTTAGACCAATCGAACTATTAGATGGGTTGCATCAATCTGAAGAAATGATAGATAATGAATCATTATGTGGAATTGTAAGATTAAAAATAATTCTTATGTATGTGATTTTAGGAAATACTAATTCAATTTAGACCGTTGGTTCACGGAATCATTTCCACCGCATCAAGGTGAGTGATCCCGATGTGTTTCCCATCCATCAAGTTAAAATAGATGGATTGTTTGATATGTTGTATGCTCACACTGATATAATTGTCATGTACTCTTAATTGATTTAAATGAATGAGTGATTTTTGTATTAATATAATAATAATGATTTGATTTGATTAATGTAGTATAATCTATTATTTGAGTTACTGCATTAATGCAACTTATATGTTGAATTAATAACTGGACATGAATTGAATGATATACTGGATGATATGTGACTATGTTGATTCATATATGATAATCGAAATGATTTATGCAATACATGACTCATAATTACTTAATATGCTTGTGCATCTATTAATTGCATGCATAACACGTACTGAATTCCTGGCGGACCTCCCTCGATGGTATACTTGGTAGAATCGTTACAAGAAGCTCACTATACCAGTGGAAGCTTACTCAATGAGTAGATGTGGGCCTTACTTATGCCAAACAAATAGTAGAAGCCTTCCGATAGGCAGATGCGGGTTGATGGGTTTCCAACTCAGGCAAGTGGATGAATTCCCACTTAATGCATTGATGCATTGATGCATTGCATAATATTTATATTTTAAAAATTTATATTGTGTATAATTATTGGCATTCTATTATAATTTGATGTAAAGAACCATGTCGCAAATTCTCATTAGGCCCGACCAGCTTACCCTCTATTGATGTAAAACCGTACAGATGAGTAATTAGCTGATGAGTTGGCGCAGGAATAAGAAGTTGTGGTTGAATTAGTACATAACATATGCAAGATATAGTCATACCTACCAGAAGAGGAAATGGCTGCATTTAGACCATTCCTAATCATTTAATTAGAATTTTATTTGTTAGGACGATCCGATTAGTTGAAGGATTTTAAGCATTTGATTGATTTTATTTAATTGTGAATGTTTATGGATGTTGAGAATGGACAAATGTTGATGATTAAATCATTTTGTGTGAATGATTGTGAATGGACCTACTTGGAATGTAAAAATGAATATTAATTTTGCCTCTGAATAATCGTATAATGGAATGAAGTTAGTACACTTTGTGTACGAGTTACGACTCGAAACTCGGGTCTGAGGGGTCACACTTTGTACTCAAATTTAAGGGCGTGACATTGTAAAGTCTAAAGAAAATATAGGTGATTCATTAACTAAAGCATTTTTCAGAGAGTTAGTGATGAGTGTATCGAAGGAAATGCGTTTGAGTCTCATTTAGATAAATCACTGGCAGTGGGAACCCAACTTATATAACTAGAGATCCCAAGAATTAGGTTTAATGGATAACAACAAGTTACTTAGTGTGATTTGGTATCGACATTGTATATGAGAATTGAGAACCTCATTTTTATGATGCAGTAATGCCATGACTTGTAGCGAGGATGGACCATGTCCTTAATGAGTCTTATAGTTGTGATGCAATGAGATATCTAGCTTTATGTATATCTTTGATAGACTCACCTATACGAGTGTGGAATTGTAACATTCCAAATTTCAAGAGTCGACCATGCACTCAATCCCTGATATTCTGGGTGTCACTTATGCTTTGCAAAAGCGTGATCTTTCAATATGTTTTAATTTGACATCCGAGTCAGCATAGAACTAAGTTAGATAATGTAATATACTCTTAAATAAATTCATTGGAAGTAAGTAAATCAACTAAAAACATATAATGCGCATCTATCCAGAGTACGAGTTCACAAATGGGGCCCAATATACAGTTCCAAAAGTAAGTAAAATTTGTCAACGCAAAGTCCATCTAGCACCAAAACATCCAACACTCTTAATTGGACAGCGCACTGGATATATCGGTTCATCCGACAGCTGAAAGTATGAGAACTCCTCCGGGTCTATGTACGCCTCCTCCAAGGCATCGGCCTCGATAACACATGTATGTATAACATTGTCTGGTTGGTATTTTAAAACACTGTCTCATAGTGGGAGTGAGTGATTAACTCAGTGGTTTCATTAGTTATAAGTTACACATGTTATCAACTCTATTAGTACAGGTAATGATAAAGTATATAAACATCTATTTTTTAAGTACTATTGTTAATATGCATAAATGAGATTATGAAATGATGCATGCTCTTATAATTCAACACTCTCTCATAAGCGATTTCGATGCCTATTTTGCGAATGCCAACATTCCCTCATCACGCAGCTATAACGGTAAAATTGCCATAACCTAAGTTAATGCAATATGGTATACGCTTATGTTTAACCGAGTAGTTATTTAGTCATATTTGTCCAACATATTGGGGAAGATAGAATACTCCCATTTTTATCATTAGTCTCAACCAAATCACTAGTCTCAAAATGGCCTTAGCGGTTCATTGCCTGTGTCCCTTGATCCACTTGGGTTTGTCACTCCCAATTGAACATATATGATAGGTAAGTGGTTACTATGATTGCTCGTAGTCATTATGGGGAGGCTCGTTATCACAGCGTAGGCCGACAATATGGAAATGGTGTCCCATATCACTATGCTCGGCTCATGAGTCTTGTGGATCGTATTACTAATGGTTATCAGTGGACTTATTCAAGGGTATGTGGTATCCCAAATTTGATTAGTCGTAATCATATATGGTGAACAATACACGATTAGTCGGCCATTAGATGAGTTCAGTTGACTTACGTGAACCTCGACGCAACTGGCATTGGGTCTGAGCATCATGCGTAATCCAGCTACTGTTGGTCATCCGTGTTTGGCCCGGATCAATCGAACACGTCTAGGGTGGCCCACCTAAGTCAGGCTGCTCCCATATTCAATGATTTGCGGACTAACTTAACCACTTAAGCAGTTCTAAATATAAGCCGAATCTAATTATCCAGTAGACAATTGTTACGAAATATAACATAAACCCTAAATTTAACAATTCACTCATTTCATCGAATATGTAAGCATCAATACGTTGAAGTTAGTACTATCCGTGATTAAAATCAAAGCATACACAAGTTAACATGCATCAACACATTCACAAACAAGAATCATTAACTGAAACTCAAGACTCGATAAATGACAAAGAATAATGGTCTGTAACTTTTTGACGATTTGCACGGCTTAGTGCTCCTAAGGTTAGGTTTTCGGAGGAAGTCATTGAGACCAAAGCAGCCACAAAGGGATTATAAGGATTTTGGAAAATTCCTCTACTTGCTCTAGGGTTTGGAAGTAAGAGTCGGTTCTTACCTTATTGTTAACGGGAGGCTCCGACGAGGGTTTGGGTTACAGCACAGACAATGACGAAGGAGGGAAGAACAACCTCTCTCAATCGATCCTTCTCTCACACCTCGTTTTCTTCTTATTTCTCCTATTTCTTTCTCTTAATTTTAAGGCTAGGGCATAATTCGTGTAAGGAGAGGGGGTGTGAAATAAACTTGTATTTATAGTGCCAGATTATGCACAGATGGCTCCAATGGTTCTTCGTTCATCATACTAATACTAAGTGAGTTTGTTTCACACCAATGGGGCCCCATGGGAGGTATACGGGGTAATCTACACCATGGGATATGTGTCCCACTAAGCGATCTATGTTTTGACATAACTTTTTGATGATCGGGTGTGCCTATCAACTGGGAGGGTTCTAACTCAGATCGACGATCATCGAGCGTCGGTTGAGTCCCTAATTATACGGATTTGGGTAAGGTAATAATCTTGATCGGTGCTGTAAATTTGTTTATCATCCAATGGTCTCGATCAAATAAAGGGTGCCAATTTCACTCAAATTTCAGTTTATCGCCCAAGGCATTCACACATCCCATGCACCTAGCTTGTAGGCCTAAGTTGAGCGATCTTAGGCATCACCCGAGCTCAAAGTCCGTGATGGACATCAAGGCCGGTAAGACGGGCATTATTCTATAGTTTCGAGCTTAGTCGACCAGTAATGTGTGGTCTGTACCTAATCTGGCTAGTCGGGGCATTTTCGAAATAAATTAACCCTTGGGATTTCTTGTGGGTCTCGGTTAATGCTGGGATTAGCTAAGTTCACGGCGCTAATCCTTCACGATTAGTGAAAACAATTATTTGACCATATTTATCTTAAATCTATCGATCCTAGCTTGATTTGGCCATTTAGCTGAACTAGTGCGGTCCTCTGACGATTCTACTCGTGGACGTATTAGGGTTTTAGTACAGAATTTTTCAGGGGTGTTACATGAAGTGTGGCCGCTTCTTATGAGAATTGAGACATTCTCTAGATCACTTATGAAACCAGAATAAAGCACATGACTGTAATGTGCTGGCTTAAGAAATTCAAGTTACTCTAAAATGTTGTGCGTGTAATGTGTTTAGGTTATTTTTATGAGAGACTAGTTTAAAACTTTATGTTACTTTCCCCAACAAGCTAGACATATTTACATTAACCAGTGTTCAAATATTTTAGATACCTTTACTGATGCACTTCATTTCGTCGATTTGCCTAACTGGTTTTATATTTGTTTTCTTATTTTATCAAATTATGGGGGATTGTTAGACTAAAATAAGTTTTAAAAATGATTTGAAAAATTTAGAAAAATTGATTTTTTTTCTTTGTTAACCAACTTGCCTTAATTGAGTTTAGTTTTGTCGCACATTGAAAAATTGTTAAGAAAACAGAGCTTTATATTAAAACCCATCACTAATCCTTTGTATTGGAAAACAAAGGCATACCATGTGAGCAACCTCACATGCTTGTGCACAGTCGAGACCACGACCATGGTTGTAGATGCGATGCAGCGTTATGCAGTGTTGTGTGGTGTGTCTTTGATCGGACACTTTTTGGTTTTCTAGGCATATGTTTTATATTAATGCACATGAAGACAAAGAGCTGCTGTATACTTACCTAAAATTAATGAGCCGGCATGTGCCGACTTCCATTTATTACGCCGCTTGCTTGCGCCTCAAACCCCAAAAGCTACCTACATTTCCTTTACAAAAACATCTCCTTTTCATTACAAAATCATCCAAAAATTCTCTCCTTTGGATTTTCTTTATATGTTTTTTTTGGGCAAATCAGTTGAGTATTCTTGAGTTCGTGTGACTGTGATTAAGAGTGCACCAGATTTAAGCCGTTCATCTTAGATGAGAGCTGTTGTATACCGAGAGCAGACTTGCTAGGACCTATTACATCACGGATCATCGTTCTCTAGAGGCAAATCTGTCTTTAAAACAACAACAATAACACTCCTTAGCTCTCTAGATTCTACTATTATTATTCTTTGATTTTTTTTTAATTATATATCTATATATATATGTATTTTAGAGCCAACATATGATAGGCATTATATGCATATGAAGTGATTAAAAATAATCACGTGACTCAATATCATAAGTGGCACATATAATACACTTGAAGATATAGGTGACACATGTCAATATCATAAGTGGCACATATAATACATATGAAGATATGGGTGACACATGTTTCATGCATCATAATCAGATGCTCAATGTCTCATCCTATGTTCCAGTATGGCCTATCACGTTGAAACCAGGGAGATAACATACGTTGCCCATGTGGCATAAGGTCAAATGTGTCACAATGCTTTAACATGGATGGGGACACATGCCACACATGTGGCATATTTGCACACGTGGAGAGTTTGAGAGGAATGGAATGGCTTGACCAGAAAATTTTAAAAGCAAATAATAAAACCAATAATTTTTTTATCGAAATGTTTTTCCATATTATATTTCATAAAATGCGACCAGGTTCTTATTCAACGGTTAAAATGGAAAGCATCCAATTATCCTAATTTAACTAACAAGGGTCCACAAGTTAGGGGATTAGAATTATTCAACTAACCAGAGTTTGGTAGCATTACTAAGTGACAACAGGTACAACGACATTTTAGTTGGTTTGATCTGAATTAGTATATGCCACGTGTATAATTTTGGAGTGCCTGCATGTCAAGTGTCATGCTCTGTCTGACTAACAAATGTCCCTTTCTTATGACATTTCTACACGTTGAAATTAAGTTGGTAAACGGCTGGAGAACCGTAATAAGCTACGGCACTAATTAGGATGGACGCGGATTGCGTCCTACCCCCGCCCGTCTCTAGCTCCGAACGGGCGGTTCTGTAGGCGGGCCCACCTTGATGTATCTTTTTATCCATGCCGTCCATCCCTTGTCTTGCGTCATTTTAAGCTATATGGACAAAAATGAGTAAGACCCAGTGCTCAAGTGGACAACACCGAAGATGACCCTTGCATTTAATGCTATGTGCATTTAATGCAACCATGCTTATTATTTTGTGTGGTCCACCTAAGCGTTGGATCTACCTCATTTTTTTTTTCATACTTAAAATGATCTCTGAAAAGCGATGGACGGAATGGATAAAAAGATACATCACTGTGGGCCCACCCACAGAACCGCCCGTTCGGAGTTAGAGACGGGCGGGGTAGGACGCAATCCGCGTACAATTGGGACATGCCATTTGTCAGGAAATGCATTGTATGCTTGAGACCCGTGTTTGCGTGGATCGCGCAAGAGCGCGGATTAGGTGAGGCAAGTGGTTGAGTATCGAGACTCGCTACGGAAGTTACGTCACCAAATTATGTAGGCATGTATTGTTTCCATACAGCCTATCTATTTGGAGATATCATTTTAGTGCATGATCTAAAGAAAGATCCAAAGCTTTAGTGGGCCTACCACTGAAAACATTGGAGAGAGTGATGCACACCGTTGAGACCTTCCTAATACCCATCATGATGTTTATTTGAAATCCAAACTATTCACAGGTTAATAGAGACATGAAATAAGGGAAAACATAGATATCAGCTTGATAAAAAACTGGTGGTTTTTAATGGTAGGTGTCACTCTCCCCAATATTTTCTATGGTGGGTCCACTGCAGGTTTGGATTTGATTATTTTTTGGCTCTTGTCCTAAAATGATATCTCCAAATGAATGGATGGCGTGGATACAAAACGTACATCATGGTGAGGCCCACGGAACCTGGAAACGTAACTCCAGTAGTGTGTGTCGCTGCTCAACCTTTCAGTAGCTAATCCGCGTGTGAGGCAGTAGTGGGAGAAGGACGCGGTCTGGCTAGTGACGCTGCCACTAGCCAGGTGGTTAGTGGTTGGTGCTCTATGAGCCCTTCCATAATGTTTCTGTTTTATCTATGATGTCCATCCGTTTTTCCATATCATATTAGGGCTTGATTAAAAAAATGAGATAGATTTAAATCTTAGATCGACTACAATGTAGGAAAATAGTAGTGATTTAATGTCTACGGTTAAAAACCTCCTTGGCCCATTGTAATGTTTATTTGATATCTAATTAGTTGATTAATTCATATGGACATGGATAAAGGAAAAAAAAAAGAAAAAACAAAAACAAATACCAGCTTCGCCCAAAACCTTTGTGCTCCTAAAAATGTTTTGGACGGTGGGCGCCCAATCAACACTATTTAATGTAACATGGTCCACTTGAGATTTGAACCTACCTTATTTTTTAGCCTATACCATGAATTGATAAGAACAATAAAAGGATAGAAAAACCGTTGATATAGCCATTAGCCGGTTCCAGGGTCACTAGCCAAGCCGTCTATGCCGTCCAGCTCATGGGAACTTCCCATGAGGTTGAGCTGTGTGGGCCTCACCATGATGTGTGTTGAACATTAACACTGTGCATTTGATGGCTAATTCCATTTAAATTATGGGATATCCCAAAAATCAACCATATATGGAACTCAGGTGGGCCATGCCATCTAAAATCATGCGAAGACATGCCTAACACATATAAAAGCATTTGGTGGGGCCCACCTGAAATTTGGATGTGTCTGAAACTTGGTCTGACCCCTCATCTAAGTAGGACACACATAATGGATGAGATGGATTTGTGAACCATATCTCGGTGGGCCCAACAAATGATTATGAATGTTTTAATGGAGGGTAACCCCTTTCAACTTTTGCATGTGGTGTGGCCCATACAAGTCACGGATTGACTTGATTTTTAAGACCTAGGCCCACCATGGAATGGTGCATCTGACTGATGGGGTAGATATTTGACACGCATCACGATGGGCCCACACAACTCCACCAAATGAGAAGTTCCCATGAGCTCGACCGCATAGAACCTTTTCCTATACACATTGAGTTGGGCTCCACCGTCCGGGCTTCACCCAATAAGCTGTTATCCCTGCCCCATCAAATCTGCGTCAATGGGGCAATGATCTTAGATAAATCATTTTTGAAAAGTAAAACACCTATTGAGAAATCATAGCCATCCAACCTTTGGCCTTCTTTTCATTGAGCAAGTTCAGCCCTTATATCAGATCGAGGATTAGTACTTCTTGATCACTAACCATTTCTGGCAAGGTCCATCCAGGGTCTGCCACATCAGATCAACGGTTTGGATAGCAGATCCATGGGCCAAACCAACGCAAACACCAAGACCGAGGATCATATACATGTCTCATGGTTCAGGATCATACAACTCCTCAAGAGTCAAATGCAAATCAGATTCCACACAATCGTATAATCCAAACACCATCAAATTCAACGCTTCCCGGAATCCTCTACAGCACTTGTTTTTCGGCAGTGGGTACAACACATGTGATCCGTTGTGTCCTCATGCCACACATGTGAAATCCACACCGTCCATCCGGTGAGAAACTTAACGATAATACGTTTTACTAAAAATAATCCCGATCCAAATATTAGTTAGGCTACACCACAGGGAACAATGGGGAACAAACGATAACTATAGCTTTGTATATGGACCCACCGTTGAGGTATATATTCCATCCAACCCTTTCATCTGGTGAGACTCATCACGATGAAGGGACTTTCCAAAAATCAGCCTAATCTGATACTCAGAGCGCTACGCATGAGAAATTAGAGGTTTTAGGCGTTTTCACCGTTGCATCTCCCATCTAAACTTGGATTGGGCTGATTTTTAGGATATAAGATGAGCATGTGAATCTACATCTGATGGACAGAGTGGATTTCACACGAAAACATGAAGGGCCGTAAGAGCTGGGGTGTTGTACCAGCAGCCTTCAACAGGCGTTGTAGTCAAACAGGGTATTCCAGGCCCACCCACTTCCAAAGGTCCGGAAAGAGGCTTCAGCTCATGGTTTTTGTATTAAAATATTGTGAAATGGTGTCGTTTAGCCGTTGGATTTGGAAAGGTTCCAACAATTTAAGGAGAAAAACGTGACTGTAGATTTCTAGTTAGTGGCCCGACTTGCGTCATCGCCCCTTCTCAGGCGTCCACGTGGTGGACACAAGACTCTGCACTAAAGAAGATGGAAATGCTGCTTCTATGGTGGTGGACCAAATTATAATTTAATCTTATTTTCTTAAAGAAGTACATATTAGATGCTCCTACATCAATCCAGACCATTCAAATTGTGAGGCCTCCTCTAGATATGGCACAAGCCAAATTTCACACTGATTCAACTGTTTCCAATTCAGATCTTGCATATCAAACTCCATCCAGTGATTATTTTTTTAACCATCCATTTAATTCCCATCAATCGAACAAGAGTGGGTTTTTGGATATGACCCATCTACCATCTGTCCCACAATTTGAACGGTCTGGATTGACATGCATATAGAATAGGTGTAGGGTTACATGCATGCATAAGCACAGTTCAACGTCCTCAGCCAGATTTCCCATCTATTCCACTCCCAACATATCCGCCACCCTCTCCTTAGTTTTAACCGTTAAATATTTTGTCCCTATAAAAAACGGCCGGCCTAAGACGGCTGCATCCAACTAGCAAATGACCAAAATGCCCTTCACAGGATTTAAAGTACAAACTTCCTCACATTGCATCCTCCATTCCTCTGAATCAGTAGATTGATAGAGGGAAAGAAGAAAGAAAAACCTCTAAATTTGGAGAAGGTCAGCTAGATTTGGAGACGTCCCATATGGGGTCGTCATTGAGCTCTTGTTGTGGGGCAGAGAAAGTAGAAGGGTAAGATTGCATATATACACAGTTGTTTGGTGTATAGCTTTTTTGCGTGTGTGCCCCTAAACCTAGATGATATTTTTAAAAATGTTTTGGACCGTTTGGATTTTGGGTTTTGGTGAATAGGTTTGTGCCGACTGGAGCAAGCAGTTCGTGGAGGATATTCACATACAAGGAGTTGTATCAAGCCACCAATGGATTCAGTGAAGATAACATGCTTGGAGAAGGAGGATTTGGGAGTGTGTACTGGGGAAAAACGAATGATGGCCTCCAAGTGAGTTTTTTTATTTTTTTTATTTTTTATTTTTTTGGGTCTTGTACATCTAGCATGTGTCAATGGTTAGGGTCATAATTGAATGATCAGAACCGTCCATTCACCGGCCATGGCCCATAAGATTTAAAAACAATCATCTATGGTCGACATTAAACAGGAGGGTGTGTAAAAAAAGAAGAAAAAGGGAGATGGGCATATGTTTGTGGTCAGTGTTATATGTTTAATGTGATTTTTGGGCCGTGGACCGCCTATGGGTGCAGCCTAGCTGATGGGTAGTTTTTTGGCTGAGTTGGGTCTACCTGGGTACACATGATCTATGAGCATGCATGCTGCTCATGCGAAACAAACACACATTGTAAAAGATGACCCTTAAAACATGACTGGATTGGAGTCTAACTTGCATGGTCTGTCACCCTGTCTAGGTCCGGTTGCGTAGGCGTAGGCTAAAAAATAGGCAGTTTCTCTCGGAGGAAACGGAATGGCTACTCCCCCAAAACGGAAGCCGATTGCGTGGTGTGCCACACATCACCTACCTCGGTGGTGTGTTGACGTCACCAAGTTCTGTGAGGCTTACCATGATGTATGTGTTATATCCACACCGTCCATTCATTTTACGAGATCGTTTTAGATTATGATCCCAAACATGAGATAGATATAAAGCTGAAACCACACCACAGACAGTAGTAGGGACAATTATTAATACTGTTGAAACCTTCCTAGGGCCCACCATATTGTTTGTTTGACATCTAAACTGTTTATAAGGTCAGATACACCTGGATGAAGCGAAAAAACAAATATCATATTGATCCAAAACTTCTTTGACCCTGAGAAGTTTTCAATGGTAGATGTTCAATATTCACTGCTTTATGTGGTGTGGTCCTCTTGAGGTTTGGATCTGTCTCATTTTTGGCTACAAGACCTAAAATGATCTCGCCAAATGGACATATGGTTTGGATATAACACATACATCATGGTGGGTCGTATAGAACTTGGTAACGTCAACACACTACGGTGGTGCGTGGCACACCACACAATCCGCTTCCGTTTCTCTCCTCAGGTGTGCCACAACATACAAACAAAAACGACGGTCAAAACATTTTTCTATTGCCATCTATTTGTTTCCCATGCTGTGGCCCACCAGAAGTGTGAAATGGCCTGAATTTTTGGTCAGAAAATCTAAATAGTGTAGCCTACCTGATAGAAGGATCTGATCTTACACGTGTTCCATATTGGCAAGTGTAGCTGCCTGTGCATGGCAAGCCTAATGCAATATAACATGATTTTGCTAATTCCACACGCATTTAGGGCTCCTAGACATCCACACGCGTGCACACGCGCAAATATGAAACACGTGTATGAGATCCGAGCTTTCCATAAGGTTTGCAACACGTGCAATTATATGCTCGCCGTTCATTTTTTATGCGCTATGGCCCACCTGAGGTGCCAAATGGCCTGATCTTCATGGAAAGTTCTAAACAGCTTACACATCTGATGGAAAGCTCAGATCTCACACATGTCAGATCATGAAACATGCTCCAGAGTGTGCATGAGTACGGCTCCTACACACGTGTGGAATTAGCACCATATAAAGTAGATATAATGCTGTGTATTTGCATGCATGCAATGGAACTGACCATTTCTTCGAAATTTCACGACTGTGTAGATAGCAGTGAAGAAGCTGAAAGCCATGAATTCAAAGGCGGAGATGGAGTTTGCGGTGGAAGTTGAAGTCCTTGGAAGGGTTCGGCACAAGAACCTGCTGGGTCTGAGAGGATATTGCGCCGGGACCGATCAACGGCTGATTGTATATGACTACATGCCTAATCTCAGCTTGCTTTCTCATTTACATGGCCAGTTCGCCGGCGAAGTCCAGCTAGACTGGAGGAGGAGGATGAACGTCGCGATGGGCTCTGCAGAAGGCCTAGTGTAAGTGATGCAAATCCCTCATGGTCGCGTTTGGATGCACAATCAATTTCAATTGTGAACATTTTGTTTAGAGTAGTGGTATGGTGGGTTAACCGTATGGGAAACCTGATGCAGGGATGGGGATGATGAGGTCGGGCACTGTCTTCCTCAGGGAATAATTACTCTGAATCCATGGAGCTTCTCTAAACTCCTCGCAGAGATTCTTCGAATCTATAAGGATAGATAGAAAATAGAAATAATTATAATAAAATCCCAATTAAATTGATTGATTATAAAAAACAAGTTTACAATCCCCGTGAAACCTAAGAAGAAGTTTCGGAATCAAACTACAACTCAAGCTCCATAAAATCGTGACTTACTATAAATAAAAAACTTACTGTGATTTCCACTAGACCCTATAGTTTTCGGCCAAAAATAGCAAATGTTCTATTTGGCTTAACCATGATATTCTTCTAATTTTTCTAAGTATTCTTCATGTTGGACACAACTCCTAAAACTTAAAAGGATTAAAATTTATGATTGAATTAAAACTTACTATAAATAATAAAAACGGAAATAAAATAGATTTTTGACCATCGATCTGATGTAATTTTGCAAATTTGGCATGGAGTTGGGTAGCTAAAGTAGCTTCTTCTACCCAAAATCATATATGGTATGTGGAATAATTCATTCCGGTTTGTGAGATATGATTGTTTTAATGTTCTAACGGTCTGGATCATTTCTGCCTTTGATTGGGCCTTCTCTGGTCCATCTTCACCCTGTAATTGTCCCCGACCTGCTCTACATCAAAACCTTCCCATGCAAGTGGTTGCATTTGGGCTATTTGGCATTCACATCCCCAAATCTAGACCATCCATAAGTGATCGGATAATCCAAAATATCTAGGATGCACATGATCATTTAAAAAAGGTATGTTCAGTCACTGATCTTTATGACAATCCAATTGCCCTGATGATTTTTTTCCCCACAGTAGAGGAAGAAGAGTGTATCAGACTCAATTGCATCTGTGTTGACTCGGACGAGTTAGCAATCCATGCTTAAATCTCTTTATGGTAAATGAACTAATATCCATTTTCCATTTCAGGTACTTGCACCATGAGGTCACACCCCACATAATCCACAGGGACATAAAGGCCAGCAATGTGCTCCTGGACTCGAATTTTGAACCATTGGTTGCTGATTTTGGGTTTGCTAAGCTGATCCCAGAAGGCGTTAGCCACATGACGACTCGGGTGAAAGGAACACTCGGCTACCTCGCCCCAGAGTACGCCATGTGGGGCAAAGTCTCTGAGAGCTGCGACGTCTACAGCTTCGGAATCCTCCTCCTGGAGATAATCACCGGTAGAAAACCAATCGAAAAACTCCCCGGCGGCATTAAGCGAACCATAACCGAGTGGGCTGAGCCACTCATCATTAAAGGACGGTTCAAAGACCTCGCTGATCCGAAGCTTCGTGGGAACTTCGATGAGGACCAGCTCAAACAAGCTATCAATGTGGCTGCCTTATGTGTGCAGGGCGAGCCCGAGAAGCGGCCCACCATGGAAGAAGTGGTCAATCTTCTTAAGGGGTCCCAGCCTAGGGTGATGGAGATGAGGATAAAGAGTGTTAGGTATGGGGAAGACTTAATGGCCCTTGATCAGGCCAGCGACGACGATGAAAATGCCGGCCTCGATGATGAGAGTACGACGTATGGCGTGTTTGGTGCCATGGAGGTCCAACGGATGAATGATCCGTATGTGCATGGTGATCGAAGAATGCGCGTTTGAGAATTGATTTGGGTTTTATGATTGATTGTGCACAATGCTTGATTTTTTTCTTCTTGCCGCGTTGAACGGTTGTGATTGAATCATCACACCTGTGGCCATGATGTTGTGGCGGTTCGAACATGAAAATTTGAAGTAAACCACATTTTATGATCATATATATATTTTTCACTTTTCTTCTGATAATGTTTGATGATTGTGAAATATGTATGAGTTTTGTTTTTGTTTATTTAAATTTGTGATTAATAAAAATCATGAACTTAATTTATAATGTGTAGATGAAGAGGTTTGCTATAATACATCCTTACATTTTTTTTTTTTTTACACACACATGCACCCCACATGGGTCTTCGATCTCAATGATTTCTGTGTTGAAATGCATCTACCATTAAGCCATGTAGGGAGTCCCATCTTTTTTTTTTTTTTTAAATTTTTTTAATTTTTTTTAAAAATCAACTGCAATGTTAGCACTACCAAAAAATCAATCAAAGGCCACGAACTTTGAAAACCTTTAGCTACGGATCTAATCCGTAGTAATTTTGCTACGGATTTAGTTCGCAGCTGAAACCTGATTGATCCGTACCTAAAGCCTACCTCTCACCATAGCCGTATTAGATATTGATGATGCTTAAGGGGCTCCATGGGACCCATTGAAATATATATGTTTGATCTAATCCATCTATAAATTCTGATATATAATTTTAGTGGATTAGGCCAAACGTCATGTAGATTAAAGGTCTAAGTGGACCACACAATAAGAAATCATAAAAATTAAATATCTATTGTTAGTATGTTGTGTGGTCTTATTACTGCTTTAATCTGACTCATTTTTTGCATCAACCCTTAAAATAATATTTTAAATTTAATAGACGGATTGGATAAATAACATACATCATGGTGGGCCCCACAGTCCTAAAGCCCACGGTCCTCATGAGCCGTCCGTCATGCGCCCCTCCCCAAATTTCATTCCGCCATTTTCTCCCGCCCACATACCTCTCAAAACGAGGGTTTTTGCGTCCGCCCATTTCTCCCTCTCTCCATCTCCCAGCTCCCTCACTGTCTTAGCCTCTCTCGCACTCAGCCTCTCCCTCGCCATCTCTCGATCTCTCACTGTCCCTCACCCTCTCCCCGTCTCTCGGCCGCATTCCCTGCTCTCTGTTTCCCAAGCTCTCTCTCTCGCTAGCGTTTTCAAAATGCCCTTTCGCCGCAAGAAGGAGAATAACGGTTAGTCTCTCTCTCTCTCTCTCTCTCTCTCTCTCTCTCTCTCTATTTTCGAAATCAGTTGCGGTCGGATGGGCCATTGAAATCTCTGTTTCTGTATCCTGTAATATCACTTGCCCAACATATATATCTTGCATGATAAATCTGTATCTTGTAATTTTCTACAGAGCACCATAATGAAAGGCATGATCGAAAGTGGGGCCTGACAAGATCTCAATGACAGCTCCGAGCAGTTTGCAAAATTGTTAGCTCAGAATGTAAAACTTGTTGATTCGAAAGACCTTGGGACTGATAAGGAGCAGATATTGGCTTCTCTACAGACGGTGCGACAGTCCGATTGGAAGCTGGCTATTAGGTATTTCGGGAATTTTACTGTAGTCTCAGCTATTTTTATGGGACAGTATGTTTTCACACATATCATGCTAGCTATGCCCAACACTATCCAAGGGCTCAAGTTTAGGGATTAGACTTGCCGGACTCAATTGGGGAAGTGGTTGTGTGTGGGGTTTTGGTTCTTCAAGGTGAACGTGTCCTAGAGAATATATCTCGCTTTATGCAGGCTAGAATGCAAAGAGGTAAACTCCTTTACTTACAGATCAGCTTGATTTCACTTAGTTAAAAGGGAGTATTGTGCAGCAGGAGGAATTGTAGGGCCATGATGCGTCAGGATATATACACGTTCCTGTTCCCTGTCCATACACGTGCAGCCCATGGTCGTCACCGTGGCAATTTATCTTATGGGCCCCATCATGGATGGGTGATACCCCAATAACTCTTCAAGATTAGAGAAGATCCTTATCTTTAAGAGTTGAAAAAAAATTAATTTGGTGGAATTTCCAAGGTTTGGAAGGCTGAGATCTTACAATCTGGGGGATTTTAGGCTGTCCTTTGTCTATGTTGGAGCCAGTCAGATGAACCTGCTGGGATCCAGATCTCCACACTATGGGTCTGACTTCTATGAACTGAGCACACGAGAATGGTAAGCATGACCTAGTGCATTATGGAGCTATAATTCCTCTTACCATGAGGGTTCTTGATTCTAATATCAGTGCATGATAGTATTAATTTTGAGTGTTTATGTAAAGTATGATTGGGAATGAATTCATTTTTCTTAACCATACCAACCACAATATTAATACTCACACATGAAGGCATATATTCTGATACCTGACTTCCTAAATATATATTTTCCTGGCTGAAATGCCAGCTCTAAGAGTTTATTTTGAGGGGAATTGTTACAAATGGACAAGTTTCAGATATGTTAATCCTGCATTTTTCTTTAAAAAATGGATGAGTTTCAGAATACACACACACACACACACAAAAAAAAAAAACTTAAGCATGCTTTTGCTTTTAATAATTGTACCCACTTTCTTTGTCTTGTTCAGGGCCATCAAGATTTTGGTTTTCTTAGCTGCAGCATCTTTGATTGACAAAAATATACATGTTTTTCTCTTGCAAATTTTAAGTTTACGTGGTTGCATACTTTCTGGTAAATAACTTGAATCATTGCCATCTTGAATTTTAGGCAGCGATCATGGAGTCAAAGCACAGATGGATAGGTGGTTGCTAACTGTTGCCTTGATTGAAGGAACCAATGTAGCAGCTGTGGATTCAACTGGATTTTCAGACCCATATGTGATATTGACCTGCAATGGTAAAACAAGAACCAGCTCAATCAAGTTCCAAATGCTAGATCCTCAATGGAATGGTAAGCTATTGTAATTTCTCTGTTTTGTATTTGTACTGTTAATGTAATGAGCATATCAGTGATGCCACTTAGGATATGGCAAAGGGACAATTGAATGTGTGGTTCAGCCCGAGGTCAGGAAAGACTGTTATCAAAACTTGAAATTCAGGTTCAGGCTTACTGTTTATCACCAATCACATCCAGACCTGGAACAGGCTTCAATTGAAAAAGTTGTTAAACATTGTCATGGGCATGGATGTTTATTCCTTGGGCCCAAGTATCATGCCTTGGTCCAATTTGCAGTCATAAAGTTCTGACAGGAATCCTGAAGAGCCAGGCTAGCCCATTGCAGTCCTAGCTACAAGAAGATAGCAGCAGCAGCACTTTTGTTGGAAAGTTCCTAGTAGAACAGACAACCAACTCATGATCCCAATTTCTCATGTATGGATTTTTATTATCGAATTTTGTTGTGCTTGCAGAAATATTTGAATTTGATGCAATGGATGAGCCTCCATCTATGATGGATGTGGAAGTGTTTGATTTTGATGGCCCTTCGATGAAGCAACATCCCTCGGACACACTGAAATCAATTTCATAAAATCTAATTTGGCTGAACTGGCAGATATATGGATTCCTCTTCAGGGAAAGTTAGCTTAGGCATGCTAGTCTAAGTTGCACTTACGAACCTTTTTGAACAATACAAGAGGTATTGATATTGTTAAAGAGTACACAACAAAGATGGAGGAGGTCCGGAAGAAGGTGAATGACTGTTCTTGCTTTTGGATTCTTATTACCCATGCTACATATTCATTTTTCTACTCTTGTTTTTCTCATTTATTTTATCAACATTTGAAAATATTTGTAGATAATTTTGCGGTCACTGCAGACAAACTCAGCATTCCAGAAGCTATTTGGGCTTCCACCAGAGGAATTCCTCATCAATGACTTGTCACTTGAAGTGAAAAATGCCTATACAGGTGCTATTATCTTTTTGTGTTATGGATCATGTTACTGATTAAACTCGCCTGGTAACAATCTCACTAACAGACCCTAGCCCTAGTAAAGGAGGGTTGATGAATGTGGGCAACTGTGGTAAAGGAAGGATGATAATGATGACGATAACAATGAAAACAACCCAAGGTTATGCCTAGTACCCTTGGGTCTTCAGCTTGTAGAAGTGAGGCCCATGTTTCAGTGATTAAAACCATTGATCCAATGGACTCGTCCTTCAATGGGCCATGTCCCAAAATCTCTTTCAATTGGATATGGACTATGTCCATATTTTTCTTCTTAGCAGTCTATTTACAGGTCAGCAATAGACGGGCTAGGATTGTTCCATCTGGGGATTTTTAGCAACAGTCCATCTACTCTGGCAGCCCATGAGAGTAATGGTTTGGATCACGAAATATTAGGTGTGGCTTGCACAAACTACCAACCTGATGATACCATACATGTGTAATGTTGAGGATCATATATCTCCAGGATCTTTTTAATGACTCATACATACATTCTTCCTGTTGATACCATGTATGCTTAATCATGCTCATCTGCTTCCTTCTCTGCAGGGCTGTCTCTTTCTATTAGCAAGAATAATTGGGTTTCATGCAAACTTGTTTGGACATAAAACCAAATTCTTTTTTCTTTGGGAAGACACAGAAGATATCCAAGTGGTCCCTCCACCTCTAGCATCTGTTGGCAGTCCATCTCTTATCATTATTCTTCGCTGAGGCAGGGGTTTGGATTCCAAGCATGGTGCCAAGGCATAGGATGAAGAAGGCAGGTTGAAGTTTCATTTCCAGTCATTTGTATCATTCCATATAGCCAACAGGTACTAGTTTCACATCCTTTCTACTTTCAATAGAAGTTGTTTATGTGCTTCTGTGAACAAGGAAATTATCAAGTTTTGATCTTGATGCATCAAGGCATGTGGTATATATATCAGTTAGGAACAATGGATCCTATGCTTGGAGATTTGCCAATCAGTTAGGAACAATGAAGAAGGCAGCTTTCAGTGTTGTTCCTATCCCACTTGCTATATTGAGTAGAAAAATTGGGATATAGGATCCTGCCTGATGCAGTTCTTGCTTCTCACTCTCACCCCAATTGCAAGGTGGATTGGTTCTTCATTCTGAGTGTCTTGGACTCAGGGAACCAAATTGCAATATATTACTTTCAAGTTGGACTTGTGTGAAACTTAACTGCAACTTGATGGATACTCATGCATCATGAGTCATGACTATTAGGAAACATCTTAAAACCTTTTATATTCTCTTGATTAAACTGAACTTGTCAATATACTCTTTTGTAATGATCTCCTATTAACCAGTCTGTAAATAACTTCTGTGAGAACTCATCCCGTGTATTGTGTGCATGACATCCAACCCATTCATCAGATGTGTTACCTCATGAAATCTCTAGGCCCAAAAATCAGCCTGATTCAAAATTTAGGTGAGCCACAGCAAAGGGAACCAAAGCGAGACGGCACCCTGCCCTTGATTTTCACTGGGGCCCAAATAAGTTACAAAACAGCCTGATTTTTTACATGATCCTTCATCCAAGCCAGATGAAAGGTACACATGGGATTAGTTCTTGAAGGGTTCTCACATGTTCTCATGAAAACTGGTTTGTAGGAGAAATTTTTCCTCCAAACATAGTGTAAAATATGAACTATCATCTTTCTACATCTTCCCCCACCCTAACTTCTACTGTAGAACTAAGTGCTATTTGTTGATGGAAATTTGATTTTCATACTTGGAATCATGAAACTTAGAATACTTTAAACTAATTCAGGTCTCTTCCTTACACCTGCAAGGCCACATTCTTCTGGGTTCCTATAGGTAGCAGCCAATCATGGTTTACTTCCAATCCTGAACAGATTCTGTCATGAGTATTTTTAGCA
Organism: Magnolia sinica; assembly: GCF_029962835.1. Taxonomy (NCBI): domain Eukaryota; kingdom Viridiplantae; phylum Streptophyta; class Magnoliopsida; order Magnoliales; family Magnoliaceae; genus Magnolia; species Magnolia sinica. The sequence goes on from NC_080582.1 coordinate 80,860,828, forward strand.
TTTTCATTTTCTAATTTTCCTATGGTTGAATAATGCAACTAAGCAATTTCTACATTATGGAAGCTGAAGTTTTGATCAAGTTGTCAAACTTGCTAGAATACTTGGTTTCTCAGAGGAATGCCAAGAAGACAGGAAGATGTATTCATTTTAGAAGATTGTAATGTGTTTCATTGAGATGCTTGAAACACATTGTAAAAACCCATTTTGTGGAATAGTGAAAAGGAAAAAAGAAAATTGGCTGGTAATTATGACTGATTTGCTTAATGCAATTAGGTGGCTTAACAATGGATCCTATGCTTGGAGATTAGCCAATCTGTTTGATGAGAGGTTTGATATTCATGCTAAAGTTTGGGTTAGAATGTTGTCGTATATACAATTAAAGGCTATTATTGAGTTAGAATGTTGTATATTTGAACGTATTTATAGTCTTAGGCTCCATTTGGTCATCACATTAGTATTTATGAAAACATTTTTTTTTTTGAAAACCAAACGGGGCCTAAGCCCTTTTTTAACTCCGCCAATGCAACTCCTTGCATTGCCGGTCCCAAGCCCGGGTAAAGGTGGAGGGAGAAGGGCTTTAGAATGAATCATCAACTATGAAGGAGATCCTGAAAATGCAGTGAATATCTCTAGTTTTATAGTTTTACTTATACATTCTTGTATTGATTACTCAAGTATGACGGTTATGCGCATTCTTTCAAGTGGATGTTGCATGTGGGAGGGTTGGAGCTGCATATTTCAGATTCAAGCATTTGGTACGTCTCTTGTCAAGAATGCACACGTGTAGTTCATTAAACAATACATTATATGATATCGTGTGCATGATATCTATGTTGTAATTCTCCTTATGTATTTTGCTTAAAATCCATGTTTATGCATGATTCTCATGCATTGACATGGATTTGGGCCAAAAAAGATCGAAATGGAAAATTTGAGAAAACAGAGGAGATTTTTTTTTTATAAAGTAAGTATTTGGGACCAAGTGGTTATGTATTTGCTCCATTAAATTTGCTCGAAATTAATGGAGCAGACACGGATGTGCGTCGGAGCTATCCGGATGAGCGGGGGTCCCTGGAAGGTGGGAACCGCTGTTATGACCATGATGAAGCTGTCCATTTCCTATGGACAACATTAGAGGGGCCTGGCCATTTGGACAGGCCGTGTTTATGTATTTGATCGAAATTAATGGAGCAGACCCGGATGTGCGTCGGAGCTATTCGGAAGAGCGGGGTTCCCTGGAAAGAGGGAACCGCTATTATGACCATGATGAAGCTGTCCATTTTTTATAGATAGCATTGGAAGGGCCTGGCATTTGCGTCGGATGGCCTTGTTTATATCTGTATTTGCAGGGACCATACCCTTAACCAAAACCAAAACCTATGACCTAAAACCTTAACCTAAAATCTAAACCTCAACCTTAACCTAAACCTAAACCCAAAACCTAAACCTAAACCTTAACCTATTCTCAATTCCCTAAACCTATATCTTATAACTTAAACCTAAACCTTAACCTATACCTATAACCTTAACCTAAACCAAAACCTATGACCTAAAACCTTAACCTATAACCTAAACCTCAACCTTAACTTAAACCTAAACCTCAACCTAAACATATAACTTTAACCTAAAACCTATAACCTAAACCTAAACCTATAACCTAAATGTATTCTCAAATCCCTAAACCTAAACCTACACCTAATCCTAATCTTAACTCCCTAACTTAAACCTATACCTAAACTTGAAAACTCAAACATAAACCCGATTCTGAACCCAAACCCGATTTCCTAAACTTAAACCTTAACCTATTCTCAATTCCCTAAACCTATATCTTATAACCTAAACCTAAACCTTAACCTATACCTATAACCTTAACCTAAACCAAAACCTATGACCTAAAACCTTAACCTATAACCTAAACCTCAGCCTTAACTTAAATCGAAATCTTAACCTAAACATATAATATTAACCTAAAACCTAAAACCTAAACCTAAACCTGTAACCTAAATGTATTCTCAAATTCCTAAACCTAAACCTACTCCTAATCCTAATCTTAACTCACTAACCTAAACCTATACCTAAACTTGAAAACCCAAACATAAACCCGATCCCGAACCCAAACCTGATTTCCTAAACCTAAACCGATAGCCTAAACTCAAATCCCTAAACCTTAACCTATAACCTAACCTAAACCTATACTTATAACCTAAAACTATTCCGAAATCCCAAAACCTATAACCTAAACCAAACCTATAACCTAAACCAAAGCCAAAACCTATAGCCTAAACCCGAACTCATTCTCAAATCCAAAAACCTATAACCTAAACCTAAACCTTAACCTATAACTTATAATTTATAACCAGAACCAAAACCTATAACCTAAACCCGAACCCATTATCAAATCCCAAAACCTATAACCTAAACCAAAACCAAAACCTATAACCTAAACCCGAACCCATTCTCAAATCCCAAAACCCAAACCGAAACCTAAACCTAAACCTATAACCTAAACTCAATTCCCTAAATCTCAACCTAGACCTAAACCTAAACCTATAGCCTAAACTCAAATCCCTAAACCTTAACCTATAACCTAACCTAAACCTATACTTATAACCCAAAATTATTCCCAAATCCCAAAACCTATTACCTAAACCTAACCTTTCCCTAAACCTAAACCTACACCTAATCCTAATCTTAACTCCCTAACCTAAACCTAAACCTAAACTTGAAAACCCAAACTTAAACCCAATCCCGAACCTGAACCCGATTTTCTAGACCTAAACCATAACCCATTCTCAAATCCAAAAACCTATAACCTAAACCTAAACCAAAACCAAAACTTATAACCTAAACCCGAACCCATTCTCAAATCCCAAAACCTATAACCTAAACCAAAACCAAAACCTATAACCTAAGCCCGAACCCATTCTCAAATCCCAAAACCTATAACCTAAACCTAAACATATAACCAAAACCAAAACCTATAACCTAAACCCGAACCCATTCTCAAATTCCAAAACTTATAACCTAAACCTAAACTTAAACCTAAATCTATAACCTATAACATAAATCAAAACCTAAACCTAAACCTATAACCTAAACCTATAACCTATAACCTAAATCAAAACCTATTACTTTTCCCTAAAACCTTAACCTAAACCTATAACTTATAACCTAAATCAAAACCACAACCAAAACCTAAAACCTAAACCTATAACCTATAACCTAAATCAAAACATATAATCAAAACTAAAACCAAAACCTATAACCTAAACCAAAACCAAAACCTATAGCCTAAACCCGAACCCATTCTCAAATCTAAAAAACCTATAACCTAAACCAAAACCTATAACCTAAACCAAAATCAAAACCTATAACCTAAACCCGAACCCATTCTCAAATCCCAAAACCCAAACCTAAACATAAAACCTAAACCTAAACCTAAACCTATAACCTAAACTCAAATCCCTAAACCTAAACATAAATCTAATCCTATAACCTAAACTCAAATCTCTAAACCTTAACTTATAACCTAACCTAAACCTATACTTATAACCTAAAACTATTCTCAAATCCCAAAACCTATAACCTAAACCTAACCTTTCCCTAAACCTATAACCTAAACTCAATTCCCTAAACCTAAACCTAGACCTAATCCTAAACCTATATCCTAAACTCAAATCCCTAAACCTTAACCTATAACCTAACCTAAACCTATACTTGTAACATAAAACTATTCCCAAATCCCAAAACCTATTACCTAAACCTAACCTTTCCATAAACCTATAACCTAAACTCAATTCCCTAAAGCAAAACCTACACCTAATCCTAATCTCAACTCCCTAACCTAAACCTAAAACTAAACTTGAAAACCCAAACTTAAACCCAATCCCGAACCTGAACCCGATTTCCTAAACCTAAACCATAACCCATCCTCAAATCTAAAAACATATAACGTAAACCTAAACCAAAACCAAAACTTATAACCTAAACCCGAACCCATTCTCAAATCCCAAAACCTATAACTTAAACCAAAATCAAAACCTATAACCTAAGCCCGAACCCATTCTCAAATTCCAAAACTTATAACCTAAACCTAAACCTATAACCTATAACATAAATCAAAACTTAAACATAAACCTAAAACCTAAGCCTATAACATATAAACTAAATCAAAACCTATTATCTTTCCTTAAAACCTTAACCTAAACCTATAACCTATAACCTAAATCAAAACCACAACCAAAACCTAAAACCTAAACCTATAACCTATAACCTAAATTAAAACATATAACCTATAACCTAAACCTAAACCAAAACCAAAACCAAAACCTATAGCCTAAACCCGAACCCATTCTCAAATCCAAAAAACCTATAACCTAAACCAAAACCTATAACCTAAACCGAAACCGAAACCAAAACCTATAACCTAAACCCGAACCCATTCTCAAATCCCAAAACCCAAACCTAAACCTAAACCTAAACCTAAACATAAAACCTAAACCTAAACCATAACCCATTCTCAAATCCAAAAACCTATAACCTAAACCTAAACCAAAATCAAAACTTATAACCTAAACACGAACCCATTCTCAAATTCCAAAACCTATAACCTAAACCGAAACCAAAACCTATAACCTAAACCCGAACCCATTCTCAAATCCCAAAACCCAAACATAAACCTAAACCTAAACCTATAACCTAAACTCAAATCTCTAAACCTAAACCTAAACCTAATCCTATAACCTAAACTCAAATCCGTAAACCTTAACCTATAACCTAACCTAAACCTATAACCTAACCTAAACTTATACTTATAACCTAAAACTATTTCCAAATCCCAAAACCTATTACCTAAACCTAATCTTTCCCTAAACCTATAACCGAAACTCAATTCCCTAAACCTAAACCTAGACCTAAACCTAAACCTATAGCCTAAACTCAAATCCCTAAACCTTAACCTATAACCTAACCTAAACCTATACTTATAACCTAAAACTATTCCCAAATCTCAAAACCTATTACCTAAACCTATAACCTAAACTCAATTCCTTAAAGTAAAACCTACACCTAATCCTAATCTCAACTCCCTAACCTAAACCTAAACCTAAACTTGAAAATCCAAACTTAAACCCAATCCCGAACCTGAACCCGATTTCCTAAACCTAAACCATAACCCATCCTCAAATCCAAAAACATATAACCTAAACTTAAACCAAAACCAAAACTTATAACCTAAACCCGAACCCATTCTCAAATCCCAAAACCTATAACCTAAACCAAAACCAAAACCTATAACCTAAACCCGAACCCATTCTCAAATCCCAAAACCTATAACCTAAACCTAAACCTTAACCTAAACCTATAACCTATAACCTAAATCAAAACCTATAACCTAAACCAAAACCAAAACCTATAACCTAAGCCTGAACCCATTCTCAAATCCCAAAACCTATAACCAATCCCAAAACCTATAACCTAAACCAAAACCAAAACCTATAACTTAAACTTGAACTTATTCTCAAATCCCAAAACCTTTAACCTAAACGTAAACCTTAACATAAACCTATAACCTATAACCTAAATCAAAACCTATAACCTAAACCAAAACCAAAACCTATAACCTAAACTCGAACCCATTCTCAAATTCAAAAACCTATAACCTAAACCAAAACCTATAACCAAAACCAAAACCAAAACCTATAACCTAAACCCGAACCCATTCTCAAATCCTAAAACCTATAACCTAAACCTAAACCGTAAACTAATCCTATAACCTAAACTCAAATCCCTAAACCTTAACCTGTAACCTAACCTAAACGTATACTTATAACCTAAAACTATTCTCAAATCCCAAAACCTATAACCTAAACCAAAACCTATAATCTAAACCAAAACCAAAACCTATAACCTAAACTTGAACTCATTCTCAAATCCCAAAACCTTTAACCTAAACCTAAACCTTAACATAAACCTATAACCTATAACCTAAATCAAAACCTATAACCTAAACCAAAACCAAAACCTATAACCTAAACTCGAACCCATTCTCAAATTCAAAAACCTATAACCTAAACCAAAACCTATAACCAAAACCAAAACCAAAACCAAAACCAAAACCTATAACCTAAACCCGAACCCATTCTCAAATCCCAAAACCTATAACCTAAACCTAAACCGTAACCTAATCCTATAACCTAAACTCAAATCCCTAAACCTTAACCTATAACCTAACCTAAACCTATACTTACAACCTAAAACTATTCCCAAATCCCAAAACCTATAACCTAAACCTAACCTCTCCCAAAACCTATAACCTAAACCAAAACCTATAACCTAAACCAAAATCAAAACCTATAACCTAAACTTGAACTCATTATCAAATCCCAAAACCTTTAACCTAAACCTATACCTTGACATAAACCTATAACCTATAACCTAAATCAAAACCTATAACCTAAACCAAAACCAAAACCTATAACCTAAACTCGAACCCATTCTCAAATTCAAAAACCTAAAACCTAAACCAAAACCTATAACCAAAACCAAAACCAAAACCTATAACCTAAAACCAAACCCATTCTCAAATCCCAAAACCTATAACCTAAACGTAAATCGTAACCTAATCCTATAACCTAAACTCAAATCCCTAAACCTTAACCTATAACTTAACCTAAACCTATACTTATAACCTAAAACTATTCCCAAATCCCAAAACCTATTACCTGAACCTAACCTCTCCCTAAACCTATAACCTAAACTCAATTCCCTAAACCTAAACCTGCACCTAATCCTAATCTCAACTCCCTAACCTAAACCTAAACCTAAACTTGAAAACCCAAACTTAAACCCAATCCCGAACCTGAACTCGATTTCCTAAACCTAAACCATAACTCATTCTCAATTCCCTAAAGCTATAACCTATAACCTAAACCTAAACCTAAACCTATAACCTATAACCTATAACCTAAATCAAAACCCATTACCATTCCCTAAACCTTAACCTAAACCTATATCCTATAACCTAAATCAAAACCAAAACCAATACCTAAAACCTAAACCTATAACCTATAACCTAAATCAAAACCAAAACCAAAACCAAAACCTATAGCCTAAACCTGAACCTATTCTCAAATCCAAAAAACCTATAACCTAAACCTAAACCTAAACCTTAACCTAAACCGTTAACCTATAACCTAAATCAAAACCTATAACCAAAACCAAAACCAAAACCTATAACCTATAACCTAAATCCGAACCCATTATCAAATCCCAAAACCTATAACCTAAACCGAAACCAAAACCTATAACCTAAACCCGAACCCATTCTCAAATCCCAAAACCCAAACCTAAACCTAAAACTAAACCTAAACATAAAACCTAAACCTAAACCTATCACCTAAACTCAAATCCCTAAACCTAAACCTAAACCTAATCCTATAACCTAAACTCAAATCCCTAAACCTTAACTTATAACCTAACCTAAACCTATACTTATAACCTAAAACTATTTTCAAATCCCAAAACCTATAACCTAAACCTAACCTTTCCCTAAACCTATAATCTAAACTCAATTCCTTAAACCTAAACTTAGACCTAAACCTAAACCTAAAACCTAAATCTAAACCTATCACCTAAACCCAAATCCCTAAACCTAAACCTAAACCTAATCCTATAACCTAAACTCAAATCCTTAAACCTTAACTTATAACCTAACCTAAACCTATACTTATAACCTAAAACTATTTTCAAGTCCCAAAACCTATAACCTAAACCTAACCTTTCCCTAAACCTATAATCTAAACTCAATTCCTTAAACCTAAACTTAGACCTAAACCTAAACCTATAGCCTAAACTCAAATCTCTAAACCTTAACCTATAACCTATCCTAAACCTATACTTATAACCTAAAACTATTCCTAAATCCCAAAACCTATTACCTAAACCTAACCTTTCCCTAAACCATAACCCATTCTCAATTCCCTAAAGCTATAACCTATAACATAAACCTAAACCTAAATCTAAACCTAACCTAAACTTATAACCTTTCCTTAAACCTTTAACTTAAACCTAAACTTAAAACCTAAATATATTCTCAAATCCTTAAACCCAAACCTACACCTAATCCTAATCTCAACTCCCTAACCTAAACCTAAACTTGAAAACCCAAACCTAAACCCGATCTCAAACCCGAACCCGATTTCCTAAACCTAAACCTTAACCTATAATCAAGTTCCCAAAAGCTATAACCTATAACCTAAACCTTAACCTAAACATGAACCAAAACCTATAACCTAAACCTTAACCTATAACCTATAGCCTAACCTTAACCTAAACCAAAACCTAAACCTATAATCATATGGTGAGACCATTTCTTTTGTGTCAATTTCATTCCTCTTTGAGTTTTTTTTTTTAATTCATTAAGAAAGAAAAAAAAAGTGGTTATACGTGATGCACTTCTTTCACTGTCTTTCTTTTCTCCAATAGGCATTCTAATTTATGAATGACATGACTGTTTGTAGGATGATGGAATATACAAAACTGTTGAAATTTCAGGGTGAAGTCGAGCACATTTCTCTAATGAAGCCAAAGATTTGTATTTTCAGCATTATTGTAATTGTAACTGTAATTGATTGTAATTGTAATTAATTGAATGAAGGATTGTAATTGTAATTGAATGAATGAAGGATTGTAATTGAATGAATAAATGATTGTACAGGTGGTAATTGAATGAACAGGTGGTAATTGAATAAACAAATGATTTAATTTTTCAATGTACAAAATAGCTACGGATATTGACCGTAGCCACTAGTCAGACAGGTGTAGCCTTTTTAATTTTGGCATATTGCTACGAACTTTCAGCTACAAATAATATCCGTAGCTGTTTGAAGTTTTTGCTACAGATATAATTGTTATGGATTATATCTGTAACTATTTAACATATAGCTATGGATTAAATCTGTAGCCACTAATCAGATAGGTGTATCCTTTTAAATTTTGGCCTATTGCTACGGACTTTCAGCTACAAATAATATCTGTAGCTGTTTAAGTTTTTGCTATAGATATAATTGCTACGGATTATATCTGTAGCTATTGAACCTATAGCTACGGATTAAATCTGTAGCCATAGGTTCCAGACCTATCGTTATGGCACCTACGACGACGGTCGTGTTACGGACTAGCTACGGACTAAATCCGTAGCTATAGGTCTATGGCTACGGATTAAATCCGTAGCCTTTGCCCCTTTTTTTGGTAGTGTAGCTTATGTGATAGGGATTCCTCTGGATGGGGAATGCCGAAAAAATATGTGAGATAGTATTTTAATCTGTTGATTACATAAAGGATATGGTAACTGTTCATTTGCAAAGTGATGGGGTTTTCTTCCTCAGTTCAGAGGAGATGTGGTGCGGATCGGATGCCACAAATCTTGGCATTACAGCGCTGCTCGACTAGTCGAGGGCACTACTCGACCGGTTGAGTGAGCCGCTCGACCAGTCGAGTGGTGCTCGACTCAAAGTCCAGCTAGCTATTTGTTTTGAAATTCCAAGGTGCTCGACCAGTCGAGGGTCAGGCTTGACTGGTCGAGTGCGCCGCTCGACCAGTCGATGAGCCGGGAGTTATGTAGATTCAATCTGGATTTAGTGCGGACTGTGTAAATGTGAGGCAGTTTCGCAAGAGGTGCAAAAGGGAGTTGCCTAAACTATAAATATGGGTCCTAGGGTTATTCTAGGGCAATGCAAGAGAGTTTCCTAAAGCTTTGTAAGGGTTTACTAAAAGGTTTAAGGTTATCAAAGGGTGAGAGAAAGAGAAAAAGAGAGAGGAAGCTTGTGGAAGGGAGGTTCTACTCGTAGAGGTGATCTACTTCGCAGTCAACGTCTTAGCGCTTCTACGTCCTCATGATCGGTGAGATCTTTCCATTTTCATTATTATCTTATTGTTCATCCACTCCTGCATGAGTGAAGAAGGTTTGATCCAAGTAGTGTGTGCTTGTAATTGGTTGTAATGTTTTACTTTATAGTGAATTGTTGATCTGGACGAGGTCCCGTGATTTTTATCTCTTTGAGGGTTTTCCACGTAAAAATCTCTTGTGTCGTGTGGTTTGTACTTTGATTTATTTTATTGCTTTATTATCCCATAATTTTGGTATTTTTGGGAGGTGAGATCCTAAGGTTTTTGTACAACGCTCCCAACAAAGTGGTATCAGAGAGTTCAGGTTGGTTGAACGGAGTGGGATTGGTTCTAAATTATGGAAGGTGGCTCATCAAGGATGATCGGCCTCAATGGTTCTAACTGGACCATATGGAAGGCTAAAATGGAGGACTTGCTTTATTGCAAAGACTTGTATTCTCCAATTCAAGGCATATCAGCAAAGTCAAAGGATATGTCAGATGATGATTGAAAGAAGTTGGACTGGAAGGCAGTGGGTTTATTAGATAATGGCTGGACGATTCCGTATTCCACCATGTGTTTATGGACACCTCAGCCGCTAGCTTATGGCTGAAATTGCAAGGGTTGTAAAAGAGGAAGATAGCTGTTAATAAGATTTTTCTGATAAGACGACTTGTTAATCTTAAGTTCAAAGATGGTGATTCTATGGCTAAGCACATGAATGAAATCGGTAATATATTGAACCAGCTCTTCGCTATGAAGATGGTCTTGGACGATGAATTACATGCTTTGCTATTACTTAGCTTATTGCTTGATAGTTGGGAGACATTAGTGGTGTCTTTAAGTAACTTCGCACCAGACGGAAAGATGTCCATGGAACAAGGAACCAGTTGTCTCTTCAATGAGGAGACAAGGATGAAGTCTAAAGGGTCTACTTCACAAGAGGCACTTGTGATACAAGATCGAGGGAGAGAAAAGAACAGAAAGGGCGGAAAGGCTCGAGATAAATCAAGAGACAAGTCGAGTATCAAGAAGTATGTTGAATGCTGGAATTGTGGCAAGAAGGGCCACTACAAGCATGAATGTCATAAGAAGAAGAATGAAAAGAAAAAAAAAGGAAAGGAGATGGAAGATGAATCATACTCCACTGTGGTCGCTTCAGATTACGACGTTTTAGTTATTCTTTTAGCAGATCATGATGTTTGTCTCACGACTACGATTCAGGAAATCGACTAGGTGATAGACTCGGGAGTCATTTCATGCGACTCCACGCAGGGATTTCTTCATAATCTACAAGTCAGGTAACTATGAGACCGTGAATATGGAAAATTCTGGCATATCAAAGATTGTAGGGGTCGGTGTGATTTGTGTGAAGACCGATGTGAGCTACACATTAGTTCTCAGAGATGTGAGGTACATTCCAGACCTTTACCTCAACTTGATGTTGACAGGAAGGTTAGATGATGATGACTATGAAAGCCGATTTGTTGGTGGACGCTGGAAGCTTATCAAAGGTTCATTGATCGCAGCCAGAGGAAAGAAGTGTTACACCCTTTATAAGGCAAGTGTCAGTATGTGCAAGGGTGGGTTGAACGCAACAAAATATTCAGCTATTAACAAATGACCCAGGCGTCTAGGCCACATGAGTGAAAAAGGGCTTTAGCTACTAGCAAAGAAACGGCTCCTTTCAGACGTGACAGATATACCTCTCAAAACCTGTATTGATTGTTTATCAGGAAAACAATATAGAGTTTTATTTGTTAAATCTGCTTCTTATGTTAATAACGTACATGCGTTAGATTTGGTTTATTCTGATGTTTGTGGTCCTATGAGGACAAAAACCTTGGGTGGGGCATTATATTTTGTCACTTTTATAAATGATGCATCTAGGAGGGTTTGAGTTTATGCTTTGAAATCCAAGGACGAGGTCTTTGGTGTGTTTAAATTTTTTCATGCTATGGTCGAGAGAGAGACAGGTAGATCATTGAAGTGCATCCACATTGACAATGGTGGTGAATACATCGGTGACTTTCATGAATATTGTAAGTCCCTGAGTATACGGCATGAACAGACGGTTCCCAAGACCCCCCAGCATAATGATGTGGTTGAGCGAATGAATCACACAATTATGGAGTGAATCAGATGAATGTTATCCTATGCGAAGTTGCCCAAGACGTTCTGGGGAGAAGCAATGCACACGACGGTATATTTGATAAATAGGTCTTCATCAGCCTCATTGAATAGAGAAGCACCCAAGAAGGTGTGGACCGGATAAGATCCATTGTACAGTTATCTCAGGGTGTTTGGATGCAGGGCATCCGTTCACGTACCAAAGGATGAGAGGTCCAAGCTCGATATGAAGATCAGACAATGTGTGTTCTTAGAGTACTGTGATGAAAAGTTCGGCTACACATTATGGGATCCGACTAAGAAGAAGCTCGTCAGGAGTAGAGATGTAGTTTTCTTTAAAGACTAATGTATTGAAGACATTTGTAAGTCAGAAAAGACCCAGCCTAGTTCATGAGAGCTAGAGGATATGAATCTAATTATTCCTCCCGTGGTGCCTAATGACGGAGGAGTACAATAAGGTACAGAGGTCGGGGGAGTTCTTCTAGAAGATGGACTGTGGGAGCAGCCCTCACTTGATCCACCTGTTGATCCACAGGTGAGGAAGTCATCTAGGGACAGACAACTGTTCAAGAGGTACTCACTGCATGAGTACATTATACTCACTGATGGGGGAGAACCAGAAGATTATTCTGAGGCCCTAACCGATGAGCATAAGGGGGAGTGGTTGAAAGCTATGCAAGAAGAGATAAAATTCTTGTATAAGAACCACACTTATGATATGATGAAATAGATACTACGGTATCTAAGAGGCTCATCCAGGTTGAGCCTATGCTATGGTAACGAAAAACCCGTGTTAAAGGCCTACACAGATGCAGATATGGCAGGTGACATAGACTTCAGGAAGTCTACATTAGGGTTCATGTTCACGTTTGTAGGGGGAGTTGTCTCTTAGCAGAGTAAGCTATAGAAGGTCATAGCATTGTCGACGATAGAGGTCGAGTACATTGCAGTCACAGAGGAATGTAAAGAGATGCTTTGGATGAAGACGTTCCTATAAGAACTTAGCCTGAAGCAGGAGCAGCACGTGGTCTATTGCGATAGTCAAAGTGCTATACACTTGAGCAAGAATCCAAGTCAGCATTCCAAGTCGAAGCACATAGAGATTTAGTATCACTGGATCATAGATACTTTAGAACAGAAGGTGTTACAGCTTGAGAAGGTCCATACGGATGATAATAGTTTAGACATGATGACCAAGGCTTTACTTAAGGGCAAGTTTGACGTTTCTAAAAACTTAGCTGGCTTGAAGAAGGCGAATTCCTCCTTAGTCGAAAAGGAAGAAATTTGATGGGGTTTTCCTCAGTTCAGAGGAGATGTGGTGCAGATTGGATGCCACGAATCTTGACATTACCACGCTTCTTGACTCAAAGTCCAGTGAGCTGTTTGTTCTAGAATTTCAAGGTGTTCGACCAGTCGAGGGTCAGGCTCGACTAGTTGAAAGTTACGCAGATTCAGTCTGGATTTGTTACGGACTGCGTAAATTCGAGGCAGTTTTGCAAGAGGTGCGAAAGGGAGTTGCCTAAACTATAAATATGGGTCCTAGGGTTATTCTAGGGCAATGTAAGAGAGTTTCCTAAAGCTTTGCAAGGGTTTGTTAAAGGGTTTAGTGCTATCAAAGGGTGAGAGAAAGAAAGAGAGAGAGAGGAAGCTTGTGGAAGGGAGGTTCTGCTCATAGAGGTGATCTATTTCGCAGTCGACGTTTCAACGCTTCTACGTCTTCCTGATTAATGAGATCTCTCCGTTTTCATTATTATATCATTGTTCATCCACTCTTGCGTGAGTGAAGAAGGTTTGATCAAAGTAGTGTGTGCTTATGATCGGTTGTAACGTTCTACTTCATAGTGAATTGTTGCTCTGTACGAGGTCCCGTGATTTTTACCTTTTTGAGGGTTTTCCACGTAAAAATCTCATGTCGTGTGGTTTGTGCTTTGATTGATTTCGTTGCTTTATTATCCCATAATTTTGGTATTTTTAGGAGGCGAGATCCTAAGGTTTTTGTGCAACGCTCCCAACACAAAGTTAAAAGAGTTAATTTTTAATTGGTTGAAATAGTTTAATAAAATTTACTTCTTGTTTGTCCACCAAATAAGTTGAGATTCATGGTATTCAAGGTTTGGAACACTACTAGAAGAGCATTCAAATTCAAAGACTAGAGTATGGACGTATCACATTACAATACATCGGCATTTATTTGAGCAAACTTGTTCAGCAAGCTTTTAAACTTTTTCTCCCCACAATTGGTTTCCTAGTTAAGAGAGCTTTGGATATTGAAAGAATATGAAAGGATTTTTACCCAAAGTACACTCATTATTCTGTGGTAATGACGTCATAGCATTGCTTTTTAAAATATATATATTTTTTTACATATTTAGGTACTGTGTATCTTTTTCTCGGGTGAAAATGTTCGTAATCATCCTTTTCAAATTTTTAGGCACCTTCAAAATTATCATTACTTTCTGATAAAACCTCACTGCTCAGAAAAAATGGGTTCTTCTTCATTTTATCTATCATGTTGAACTGGCCTTGTTAGGAAAGAAAATGAGAAAAAAATTACAAATATTCCACTTTTAATAGATGAGTTCTTTTTATTTTTTAAAAAGATTTTGCTTACATGGGTATTTTGCTAAGAAATAGATAAAATAATTTCACTTTTATAAGATGTATTCTTCTTAAAAAGAAGAAGAAGAAGAAGAAGAAGAAGAAGAAGTATTCTTCTTATTTTTATAATGATTATGCTTAGATTGGTCTGCTTGGGAAGAAACTAATATAAGGAGAGGAGAGATTCAAAAGCTCTACTTTTAGAAGACACATTTTTTTATTTCTTCAAAATATTAGGCTTAAATCGATCTTTTACCAAGAATTAAATTTTGGACAAACTTTTGAAAAGTTATATAGTATCTAAATGAGATGATTCCAAAGCCATTTAAAAGTTTGTTGAATTATTTTTCCAATGAGCCCAAGATTGCCTCGATTCGATTTGTGAAGAGAGAGTTATGGGTGTTTAAGCGAGACCGTACGAGCATTGTTCAAATCACTATTGTTGTTTTGGATCCATTTTCGAAAGGTCAAATAGTCTCCAAATGAGATGATTCAAAAGTTATTTGCAATATTATCAAATTATCTTCCGAACGAGCACAAGATCACCTTAATCCGACTTATAACGAGTAAATTCTGATCATTTAGGACAACGCGATACATAATCCAGATTGCGATCTAGGCATTGTCTATAACACAATCTGAACTTTGGGCTCACTTTTGAATGACTAAACAGTATCCAATGATCTAATCCCAAAGATATTTGAAAGTTTGTCAAATTATCTTTCCAATGAGAATAAGATCATATAAAACTGACCTATAGCAAGGAAATTATGGCTGTTTTCGTGGGACTATGCAATGCATTGTCTAAACTACAATAATTGTTTTATCAAAATTATGATTTGGACTTTGGTTCACTTTTAAAAAGGCAAATGATGTCTAAATGAGCCAATTCCAATGTAATTTGAAAGTTTGTCACATTATCTTTCTAATGTGTTTAAGATTAACCCGATTTGACTTGAAACAAGGGAGTTATGATTGTTTTTGTGAGACCATGCATTGTCTAAATCGCAATCATTGTTTTGTTCAAATTGTAATATAGACTTTAAGCTCACTTTTAAAATGTCAAATAATGTCCAAATAAAATGATTCAAAATTCATTTGAAAATTCATTGAAATATCTTTCTAATGAACTAAAGATCACATCGATTCAACCTGTAATGAAGAAATTATAATTATTTTTGTGGGACTGCGCCAAGCTAGAAAAACAATGATCATGATTTTACACAATTGAGATTTGGTTTCTGTGAATCTTGATTGTGGAAAATAGGGACTGTCCTAATCGCGATCATGGAAAATAACAATTGTGTAAATCGCAACCGCTGTTTTTCCAGTATGGCGTGATCCTACGAAAGCGATCATAACTCCATTATAAGTTGGATTGGGATGATTTTGTGCTTGTTAGAAAGATAATTGGAATAACTTTCAAATGGCCATGAAATCGGCTCATTTGGACACCATTTGACTTGTCAAAAGTAGGCCCAAGGTTGAAATTACAATTTGGACAAAACATCGATCACGGTTTGAACAATGCATGGGGCGGTCCTATAAAAACAGTTTTAATTTCCTTATTATAGGTTAGATCGGGATGATCTTATACTCGATAGAAAGACAATTTAACAACTTTCAAATGGCTTTGGAATCAACTTATTTTGAAGTTGGTCTGACCTTTCAATATATAGTAGGTCCAAATTCTTGATCGCAATTTGGACAATACTCATATCATGGTTTTGATTAGCTATTACGTGGTTCCATAGATATGGTGACAACTCACTCTTTACAAGTCGGATTAGGTTGATCTCATGCTTGTTGAAAAGATAATTCAACGATATTTCAAATGACCTTGGAATAATCTCATTTGGAGGCCATTTCACTTTTCAAAAGTGAGCTCGAAATAATGATCACTGTTTTAGTAACGCATCACGTGGTCCCATAAAATAGTCATAAATTTTGTTATTACAGGTCGTATCGAGGCGATCTTGCTCTCTTTGGAAAGATAGTTCAAGAAACTTTCGAAAGGATTTTGTTACGTCTCATTTGGACACCATTTGACTTTTTCAAAAGTGAGCCCAAAGCCAACCTTTTGGCAAAAGAAGTGTGAGAGAGCGAGAGCCGCACTCCATCCAAACCCAGCAGCCATGGGTCCCATGCACAGTTGCGAAAAATGTATTTCTTCTTTAGCCTTTTTGTACAAGAGGACTTTGCCTAGCTGGCTGAAGATCTCCATTTCGGACGTCGAGGAGAATATCTGCAAGTTTGTGAAGAAGGGTTTGACGCCATCTTAGATCGGCATCTCCAAGACTCCCACGGTATCGCTCAGGTCAAGAGCGTCACCGGAAACAAGATCTTACGTGTATTAAAGGGTCACGGGCTTACTCTTGAGATTTCGGAGGATTTGTATCATCTCATAAAGAAGGCGGTTGCGTCCGGAAGCACATAGAAAGGAACTGCAAGGATAAGGACTCCAAGTTACGGTTGATTCTTGTCGAGAGTAGGATCCACCGTTTGGCTTGCTACTACAAGAGGATGAAGAAGCTCCCGCCTATTTAGAAATACGAGTCTACCACTGCCAACACACTTGTCGCTTATGCTAAAGTTGGTTTCTCACATAATTTTGGGAACGTGTTGGAAGTTATGGATGCTACTGTAATCCTGGATGAGTGACACCGCTATCATTTCTTTTGAACTTGACCTTTTGGGGTTGGAGAGCCAAGCATGGTAGAAAGATTGAGTTTTTTTTTTTTTTTTTTTTTTTTTTTTTTGAAAGGAAGTAATTTTTAAATTTTTTATTAAAAAAAACTTTTGGCAAAAGACCAATTTAGACCTAATTTTTAAAATATCTCTCCTTCTTTGATATCAACTTTTTCACAAGTGGGGATCCTTACTCATGCTCAGGTGGTAGATGTAAGACTCCTCTCAGGTGGGCCACACATGATCATCGATTCAGATCTGGCCGTTGGATTATTCAGATTGAGCGATTCAGTGAGCCCTACTATAGTTGTGATTATTATATATAAGTTTGGGGTGAGACGCTTGAACTGCGGCCCCTATACTCGGTTATTAAGTCAGATATGGAAACCTACGGTGTGGAGACCCTAAAAGGGAGAAGTGTGATAGGTAAGCTTCTAGCCTTTTTTAATTTTTTCCTTATAAATAGATGTCTTGGTCTCCTCATTAACACAAGTGAGAAAACCCTAGTCCCATTGAAGGTTCTCCTAATGGTGTGAGGTGTGGAAGATCAAGATTCCTGTTGGCAGAATGTCTTCCCAATCAGGTACACTTTCAGTTTATGATTTTGAATCTCCATTGTTGATGCATAGACGATCCGTCAATTCTGCAATACAGGTATAACATTTAGTATAAGAGCTATGTATGCATCGATCATGGTAGATTCTTTGTCGAGCACTCTTTCATTCTCGACCATTCAAGGTTTTTTATGTGGGTGAGTTGCCAGCTCTGGGTAGTTTTGCTGGGATGAAATCCTACAAGAAAACCCCTGTAGATGGCTATTTTTTTCTCAGTTCCTAGGCCAGATCGGATCTAACATAGATCTCTATTTGAGATCAGTGCCATGATTTGCATTGTATCCAATCAGATTTGAGTGTAAACCCGGACGACAGCCCTGTTTGTGAGACCACAGGGCAAGGTGATTTAGATTGGAAACCATGGACCCCAACAGACTTCCGGCATGCTTGTCCATGAGTGTGGGCAGTCAGGGTGGAGGCCCGATCTTTGATTGGATGCAGATCTTGATTCGGCAATATATATTATCATCGGCCGCCGACTCCCATTGGAGCCTGAGTCGATCAAAGCCCGTGACTGTTGAAACTGATTGCATCTGCCCATCTTGATCGGAGATCGTTCGTAGCCGCCATCACCGGCAAATCATGTCAAATGCAACCCATTTTTCTTCTTCCTCCAGCATCTCCGATCGCTATTAATGGCTGCCGCAACTTCAGAATCCCACCTCTGGACCTACATCAATGGCGATCCTACCTCCTTCTTCTTTTTTTTTCGCTAGCCATTTTCAGTGGTGACTATGGTCACCGAAGATGGAGATGATGGCGACCACCTTCTCTATCAAAGGTTGATGATTGGCAGCCAGATTTGACGGCGAAGGTGGTGATGGCGTCTAGGGTTTCGGGCAGTGAAGATGATGTATATGGTGAATAGGGTTTTCTACCGCCCTGCTGCTTTTTTGGGAAGTGATAGGGATAGACTTTTGGGCCTTGCGTTTCAATCAAGCTAAGCCCAATTTGGGCTTGGTGGTTTTTACGGGCTGATCTGAATTTCAGCCCATCCTAGGCTCAATTTTGGGCCTGAAGTTTGAGCCCATCTTTAGCAGGTCTTTGGGTCCGGTTTTAAGCTCTCTTGGACAGATTCCATGCCCCATTTCAGGGCCCACTAAGGTTTTCTTTGGGCCATTTGATGGATTTCTTGAATGGCTAGAATATGGGCTGATTTTAGGCCTATTTTCAATATGTGTTATTAGGCCTATCCAATGGCCATTTTCAAAGCTATTCTGGGCCCATTGTCCAAGATGATGATTCTAGCCATTATATATTTTTTTTCTTGGGCCATTTTAGTACAAATTGAAATATAATTGATGGTTGGTAGGTTCTAGTAATTCAATAAAAATGATTAAATTTATAGGTTCTGATCTGACCTAAACAGAGCCATAACCCATATGTTTAAGGCTGATATTAAGTTGTTGACCATTAGGATTTTAACCCAATCATTACTTCAGAATATGTTTACCCTATGAGCGGTCAATATCACTCATATTTTGGGCCAAATTAGAATCATTTCAGAATGGTCCGTTATGGGTAGGACTATATAGCAATTCTTGTGTCTGGGAGTGGAGATTGGAGCTGATTGTGTTAGCCACCAAAGTGACCTCAATTGGCAAACATTTTTGCTTTCAGACTTCAGTTTATGGAATTCAGTGACCATCCATATTAGGATTGCATTTACTTGTGTTCGTTTCCATAGCGGGTGGTGGTCAGAACAAAGAGGTATCATCACTTGATAGGATATGAGCGGGGTGAAGTGATTGGTGATGGTTATATAAGTTTGAGAGACTCATTTTGCCCAAAGGTGATGGACGTCTTAAATTTATTTCACTAGCATTGGTCAGCTTCATGTTCAGTAGAGCTTCCTGTATGTCGTAATTTCACCCAAAGGAGGAGTTACGATAATACGCCGAGCTCTTGCCAGAATTTGATGATTATGACCCATCATCATTCTGGGTCATTTGATTGAAGGCCCAAACAATCGAATGTTTATACATGCATAATGTTTGTGGTTTACATTCATGTATAATTTTGTAGGGCTTGTTCATTCTATTAATGTGAGTGTTATGCTTTATTTGTCTAGCCATGATTGTTTCTAATGTTCCAAACCAGTTTAATTCCATACCTTTGCTTACTGGGTCCAACTTTAAGAAAATGAAGCACTATTTAGAAAATCGTTCTTCAGATTATACAGAGGATTGCACACAATTTAAAGAATGAGTTGTTTTAAATGGTAAGAATCAAGTTTTATTATGCTTTGAATTTAATTTAGCTGATATGTCCATAGACTCCTGGTGGATAGACTCTGGTGCAACTATTCACATATGTAATTCCACGCAGGATATGCTCCAAAGCCGGACACCAACCAATACAGAAAGGTCGGTTTATATGGAGAACGGTATTAGAGCAGACGTAGAAGCTATTAGAATCTGTAGACTTAGGTTATCGTCAGGACACTTTCTTGATCTAGTAGATACTGTATGTGTACCTTCTATAAGGCGCAATTTGGTTTTCATTTACCGTTTAGACAAATTTGGTTATGAGTTTAAATTTGAAAATGGAAAATTAAGTATTTCTTATGATTTGGTTATGATTGGTTCTGACACTTTAGTTAATAACCTTTATCAGCTAGATTTGGATGTTTCACATGCCTACAGTATTAACTCATCACATGGAAACACTAAAGGCATTAAGCGAAGGTTAGATTGTGAAAATTCCTCCATGCTTTGGCACAGACGATTAGGCCATATCTCTCATGAGAGATTGGAAAGGCTTGTGCGTGAAGGAATTCTTCACTCTCTGGACTTCTCAGACTTTGGGGTCTGCATATATTGCATTAAAGGTAAACAGACTAGAACCAAGAAAAAGGGTGCCACTAGGAGCGTAAGACTCCTGCAAGTAATTCATACAGACATTTGTGGACAATTCCCTTCAGCATCTTGGTATGAGCAGAAGTATTTTATCACTTTCATAGATGACTACTTTCGTTATGGGTACTTATACCTTATTAACAACAAATCAGATGCCTTGAATACATTTAAGACATATATGGTTGAAATCGAGAATCAACTCGATAGAAAGATCAAAGTTGTTAGATTCGATCGTGGTGGCGAATACTACGGAAGGTATGACGAATCTAGGCGTAATCCATGGCCATTTGTTAGATACCTACAAGATTGTGGCATTGTCGCCCAGTATACCATGCCTGGTACTCCAGAGCAGAATGGTGTAGTGGAAAGACGTAATCGCACCCTTAAGGACATGGTGCAGTCTATGATTAGTAATTCAACATTGTCAGAATTTTTGTATGGTAATATGTTAAAAATAGCCGTGCATATCCTTAATAGAGTCTCAAGTAAGGCTATAATGAAAACTCCATATGAATTGTGGACATGGCGAAAGCCTAGTTTACGATATTTCATGTATAAGGTTGTTCTACAGAAGCCAAATAGTATAACCCTCATGAAAGAAAGCTTGATCCTAGAACGGTTAGTTGCTTCTTTATTGGATACCCATAAAGAACTAAAAGATTCAGATTCTATTGTCCATCATATTCTATAAGAGTCATTGAGACTGCGAATGCTAGGCTTATTGAGAATACTGAAGATAGTGGGAGCACTAATTTAAGAAACATTGTGTTTGAAGAAGAATGGATTGTGATTCTCACCACAATTATTCAGAGTAGCGTGGTTGTCCATCCAATAGTGGACCCTGAGATCCCTGTGGATGACCATGTAGAGCCTCAAATACAACCCACTGATGAGGAAACAGAAAACCCAATTCAGAATAATGAGCCTTTAAGACGATCACATAGAGAAAGAAGATCTGCGATTTTAGACGATTACATCGTCTATCTGTAGGAGCATGACTTTGACATTGGGGTTGAAAAGGATCCCATATCTTTTTTACAAGTTGAACAAAGTACCAATTCTTCTCAATGGTTTGATGTCATGAAGAATGAATTGAAATTCATGAAGGACAACAAAGTCTGGGATCTTGTTGAATTGCCTAAAGAGATTAGGCTGATTAGTTGTAAGTGGGTATTCAAAACCAAACGGGACTCTAAGGGCAATATCGAAAGGTATAAAGCCAGACTAGTTGCAAAGGGTTTCAGTCAGCGTGAGGGTATTAACTTTAAGGAGACTTTCTCACCTGTATCCAAAAAGAACTCCTTTAGGATCATTATGACTCTTGTAGCTCATATGGATTTAGAGTTACATCAAATAGATGTGAAAACAGCGTTTCTCAATGGAGACCTAACTGAGAACGTATATATTTTGTAACCAGAAGGTTTCAAAGCCAAAGACTCAGAACATCTAGTCTGCAAGCTTAAGAAGTCCATTTATGGGTTGAAACAGGCATCACGACAGTGGTACCTAAAGTTTCATGAAGTTGTTTCTTCATATGGTTTTATTGAAAACACTGCGGATGAGTGTATATACGTGAAAATCAGTAAGAGTAAGTTTATTATTTTAGTCTTGTATATCAATGACATTTTGTTGGCCAGTAGTGATATTGGATTGTTGCGTGAGATTAAGAAATTTCTGTCTCAAAACTTTGAGATGAAAGATCTTGGTGATGCAAAATTTCTCATCGGCTTTCAGATTAGCCGGAACAGATCTCGTGGATTGCTTGGTTTGTCACAGAGGGCCTATATTGATAGGGTTTTTGAAAGTTTAACATGTAAGGTTGTGCTCCTGGCCAAACACCTATTGTAAAAGGTGACAAGTTTAGCCAATTTTAGTGTCCTAAGAACGATTTAGAGAAGGACAAGATTAAAGATATTCCATATGCGTTAGCAATAGGGAGCATCATGTATGCTCAGGTCTGTATGTGCCCGGATATTGCTTTTGTGGTTGGAATGTTAGGCAGGTACCTTAGCAATCTAGGGATGAACCATTAGATAGCTGTTAAGAAAGTATTGCGCTACCTACAAAGGACAAAGGACTTCGTACTCACGTATAGAAGATCCGACCATTTGGAGTTAGTTGGATATACATATGCAGATTTTGCGGACTGTGTCGATAGCAAGAAGTCCACCTCGGGCTATGTATTCATGATGGGTGATGGAGCCGTATCATGGAAGAGCGTAAAACAGTCGATTACGACATCTTTCACCATGGAAGCAGAGTATGTAGTTTGTCATGAAGCCATGGGTCAAGCGATTAGGTTTCAAAGTTTTTTCTCTGGTTTATGGGTTGTGCAGATGATCCCGAAACCATTGAAAATCTATTGTGATAGTTTAGCTGCAGTTAACTTCTCTAACAATAACAAGCATTTATTGAAGTCAAAGCATATTGACATTAAATATCTAGTTGTGAAAGAGAGAGTTCAGAATTGTCAGGTGTCTGTAGAACTCATTGGCACGAGGCGGATGATAGTGGATCCTCTCACTAAAGGTCTTCCTATTATGCTCTTTAAGGAACATGTGACGTCTATGGGAGTTGTAGATCCCAAGGATGTATTTTAGTATTGAGAGTTTTTCAGTTTTGATCCAATTATGTACAGACATTTTAGAGATCTCTTTTATATGCATTAATGATTCTGTTATTCAGTTTATATCTTACTTCTCCTTCAATATGCACTTTCAGTTTTGAGTAAGCAAGAATTTAATTTGTGTCTTAGTGACACGTTCAGATGGACCACTTAAAGATATGCACGTGTGATCACATTAGATGTGCAATTTTCATACCACACCCCATATCTTTGATCCATGTCATTAAGGCTATTGGTATTCGTGACTGTGATTCGTCGCACTTCGAAATGTATAAATATTGTGTTGACTACCCCGATTCAATATCTGTAGTCTTGATGAACCGGATCTGACAAGCGTTGCTCATGATTATCCAACGGTATTGTTTTGAAATTCAGTAGGGCGCCCATTAGGAACTTTTAAAAGCAAATGCATTTTTAAAATAGTTTTCACAATTAAAATAAAATGTTTTGTTTTCTTTTAGAGATCATGTAGCCTAAGTGGGAGAATGTAAGACTCCTATCAGGTGGGCCACACATCATCAATTCAGATCTGACCGTTGGATTATTCAGATTGAGCGATTCAGTGAGCCCCACTACAGTTGTGATCATTGTATATAGGTTTGGGGCCAGACGCTTGAATCGCAGCCCCTATGCTTGGTTATTAAGTTAGATATGGAAACCTACGGTGTAGAAACCCTAAAAGTGAGAAGTGTGATGGGTAAGCTTCTAGTTCTTTTTTTTTTTTTCCTTTATAAATAGATGTCTTGGTCCTCTCACTAATACAAGTGAGAAAACCCTAGTCCCATTGAAGGTTCTCCTAAAGGTGTGAGGTGTGGAAGATCAAGATTCCTGTCGGCATAATGTTTTCCCAATCAGGTACGCTTTCAGTTTATGATTTTGAATCTCCATTGTTGATGCATAGACGATCCGTCAATTCTGCAATACAGGTATAACAGTAGACTTTAAGGAGTTTTAACACCCGGTTAAGGGTTCGAGTATATCCATAGGTGGTAAAATCCCATTGCGGCGTGAGTGTGTGGGGGTGTGTGTGCGTGTGTAAAAAAAAAAAATAATAATTTCACAAGCGGACCCATTTGAGTATAATTTTTATAAAAAGAAAACGAACACATCTTATAAAAATAAAGTTTCTTTTTTTTAAAAAAAATTTATCTTTTATCTTTTATTTTATTTTTTCTATTTGTTTTTAGGCAAAATACCCATTTAAGCAATATCTTTTGAAAAAAAAGAAATATTTGTAATTTTTTCATTTAATTTCCTCTCTAACAAAAACTCCCACATAAGACAATGGCCAGATGCCCAAAATCCATCAATTTCATGTGGTGGCCATGTAATGGTTGGATCACCCTGAATTTTAGTACACGGTGGAGTCGCTATCGAATCCAAGTCTAAATAAATGGAGGCAAGGTACACCATAAATTGTGTAGTTTAGGACATGGCACTGACTTTACCTAATATACACAAAGAAGCTCTGTGAGCTCCACCATCATGTATGTGTTTTAGTCAGGTCATCCATTTATTTTATTAGATCAATTTAACAAATGACCTAGAAAATGAGGCAGATCTAAATCTCACACCACATAAAATAGAGGGGATTAAATGCCAACAATCCAAAACTTCTCTGAGACTATGTTTTCTCTTCGTCCAGTTTTGTATGACCTTATTAACGAGTTTATTAGAAATAAAAATTATGGTGGGCTATAGGAAGGTTTCAACGGTGGGGACCATTGTCCGCAGCTTTGAATCTAGATCATTTTTAGTTAATGCTCTAAAATGTCATGGGAAAATGAATGGACAGCGAGAGAAAAACACATACATCAGGTTTTCCACGTATACAAAATACATATATACACTGGTGCTGTGGTCTAAATCATGCAATCCGTGTCCACATGCATAATGGAAAGCGGATTGGGTGGCTACCCAACACCACAATATCGGACTATGTGAGGCCGACCTTGATGTATGCTTTTATCCAAGCGAACCTCACCACAGGAAATTGTCAAGATAATGACGTCCACTTCCTAACCTATCGTGATGTTTATTTGCCGTGGATGAAAGGAAAACATATATAAATATCAGCTTCATCTAAATCTTTCAATGGCCCTCGAGAAGTTTTCAATGGTAAAATCACCACTATTTCATGTGATGTGGTCCACTTGATCTTTGGACATGCTTCAATTTTGGGATCATGCCCTAAATGATATAGCAAAACAGATGGACAGCCTGGATAAAATACATATATCATGGTGACCCCAATCACATGGGTGGTGCTGGTTCACCACCCAATCCGCTTCCACCGGTATTAGGTACCAATGGCTGCCATTGCCTGCGCGTGGTCCAGTCAATGGATGAGATCATCGTACGGTTGGCGGGTGGTGCGATGGCAATAACAGGCCCAATCAATCCCATAAATACTCATGCTCTCTTGTGAGAACATTGGTCCCATGATTCGGATATCTAGATCATTGGTCTATTGTGTCCCACATTTGATGGACTATATTTATTAACCTTTTCTGATGTAGAGCAGGTCGTGGACAGTTTCATGGCCAAGATGGATTAGAAAAGAATTAATCGGAAGTGGAAGTGATCTGGATCGTCTAAATCTTAAAATGGACGTATCTTGCAAACTGGAATGAGTTATTCGATGTACGACATATTTTTGGGTAGGACGAGCTACTTTAGCCACCCAACCTAGCGTCGTGCACAAATACCATCAAAATGACCATTAAGTTAAATTCATGTGGGATTTAAGAATTGCGCCCAACGTTAAAAGTGCCAGAATAATTAGGAGTACAGCATGCCTATAAGCAGTAAGTTTTTTTCCTTTTTTACTTTTTTTAAAGGTTAGCTTTTTTTTTAATAGCTTGTTAGTACACCCCACTGTCAGATCGCACTTCACTGTTAGCCACCCCGTTGGGGATCGATACTAATACCTTGTCAGTACACACCCATGTCAGTACACACACTCCACTGTTCGGGAGTAGGCATGTTAGTACACACCACACACACTCCACTGTTAGCCACCCCCACTAGGGATTGATACCAAGACTACAAGTGTTGAAACAAGGTATCCCAACTCAGTCTACTAGTTGAGCTATGGACATGGGTGTAAAATTAAAATTAGTAAGTTTATTATTTATAATAAGTTAGCAATTTTTAAAAGTTTTAGTTGTAATTTAATTCCAAAAATTCTCCGATGTTTTATTGTCACTATTTAAAGGTTGTAAACTCATTTATTTCAATTATTAATCAATTTACAAAATTTTTAAATTTTATTTATATTTTTTTAAAAAAAAATTCCTTGTGAATTTGAGAAGTCTGAGGAGTCTAAAGAAGCCCTGTAATCACGGAGTAGTTATCCTTGAGTAATACAGTGATCGACCTCATCACGTTCAACCCTGCATCATTTTCGATTTGGGACCCAGTGATAAACGGCCAAGAAGAGAAAGCAAGAGTCTAGAAACTGCTGATAACGGTCACTAGGATCTTCCATTCCAGGAGATTTTTGGTAAATTCTCTACCCATAGTGGGACTCAACGAACCAACGGTCTAGATTACCGAATATGGGCCCCACTTATCAGAGTTGAAACCTCGTGTGTACAATGACAAACTACACTGGGAAGCAAAAGCAAAAACAAACAACTGCTGAAAATTAACGGTCAGTTCACGGTCTGAAAGGCCGAAACATTGTAATTTACAGAATTATCAAAAGGACACATGCGATGGAAAATCGCGAGAACTCCTGACCGTCCACACATTTGCCATTATAGCACGTGTGGTACAGATCGAAATCGTCTATCCGGCGGGCCACGCCGTGAATACTCCCTTACCAAAAACCACCACCAGCAAGATTTTCCCACCAGGGCGCATACTAAGTGGGACCCACCTGATGAACGGCTACACACGTATCATATTGGCACGTGCTCAGGTTGGTCTCATAAACACCCCAAACCCTTCAAAATCGCTGAAATCCATCCTACACCAGCCATCAGAAAGTGGGGACCACTCCATACCCGACATCGGCCATCAGGACCGTCGATGACGAGTAGATCCCATCAACCTCCACCGCCATCTCCGTCCGTTTGGCGAACCTTCCTTTGATCCTGGGCCGCACCTCGGCATAGGCCTTGCGGGAGGCGTAACGTATCGTCTTCTCGAATTTCCGGTTCTTCCTCTTCTCTCTATATCTCAGAACTCGGGCTTCCCGATCCAGACTCGGTAACTGAGTTGCCTGATAAGAGCCATTGATAGCAATTGAGGTAGAGAAATCGATATTGAGTTTCATGTTCGAGCCAAACGGGTTTGAAATGTCGGCCATGGCACTATTATTCCCGTCCGGCACGACCCCAACATCCAACGAAGATGAAGAGACCTGTATTAGATAAAAGGACGAGAAAATTATTACGTGTATTTCAACAAAACCTATGATTTATTTTTTTTTGGAAATTGTTAGAGTGATTTTTTGTCTTTCCGTACGCGCATATATATCTTTGTTTAACATATACTCTTGTCAAGTATGTTAAATTATAACAAACCCTAATGCGACCCGGAAACCTTTAATTGAGCATATGTGCACATACACACCTGGGTATAGTCACGCACAGATGTACGCACCTCGACTAGCGATCTTTTGTTCGTATTACATACCGAGATATGAGATCTGCGTTCATCTGATTGTACTACTTACTAAGATCTACATAACAGGTGTGGGGTTCCTATGCACACATACGGAGGAGCTGAATGAAAAGGTGGGCCTGATAATCAAGATGGTCCCATATTTTTGGATGGCTTGATTATCCTACACATGAGACTTGTTGTGGGTTAATCCATAATAGAGCTCCTGAGGTCTGCAATACACCCGTTTTAAAACTTTGCTGAGTCGACTCGTGACCCGGCCGAGTTAGGTTGGACCAGTTTTGAGTCTGAGTCACCTTTTAGACTCAGTCCGGGGAAAAAAAAACTTTGATACGTTGGCTGTGTGATGGTTGATACTCAGGCGTGAAGATATTGTACAAGTGGCATCCAAGTAATTCAAGTTGAACAGTCCAATCAACGGTCGTAATAAAAAACAGTCAACAGTCCGATTCCAACAATGACCCATTAATCAGAGGTTCAGATTCTTTAATCAATCTGACTTTTGGATGATGATCCATCTACAATGGGTCCCACAATCTGGACAGTTGAATTTGAGTTACTGCATGCGACGTGTACAATTTCTGTGCGTCTGTGAATCTACTATCACTCTACCAGATTATCAAAGAAACCGGCGAGTTCTATGCTGGATCTGCTGTTTACATATATGTAGGGTCCACGTAACAGCGAATGGTCCTGTTTTCTGGTCAGATAATCTACTCGGTGGGTCCCACCTGATACACGGTTAGGATGTCATACTTGAAGCACTGGGTGGGACATTTTTACACGTGGGAGGTGTGCATGGGACAAGAAAATCTATACTTGGTAACATTGACAATTTAGAAAACGGTAGTGACACATCATCCTCACATTAGGTGTGGACCTACAATTCAGACCGTCCAGATGATGGGGCCCATTTCGGATGAACCAATCTCTAAACTCGCACTGATCAAGAGATCCTAACCATAAACAATGAGTGATTCAAGCTCCAAACTCAAAGCTAAAATCAGAGAGCTATGTGTACGGTTGATAATCTATACAGTTGCGTCCCATATTGGACAGTCTAGATGACCTTACCGTACAATTATGCCATGTGTACGGTTGAAGAGTCTCCACCGTGTTTTAACTCTAGCGCATATTAAATAGGGCCCAGGGCATTCGAGCCATGAAAAAGGTGGGCCCTCATGTAGATAACTTGTCTTGAGAATCACGGCCTTCCACTCATTGGGTGGACCATACCTCGACTCAGATGATCGGCCATGATCCATTGATTTAGAAGGTTTGACCTGATGAGTGGATCGTCCCCATTATAGCAACTCGATTTTCTGGTGGGCCCACCGGATAATAGATACAGGGTTGCATGCTAAGCTAGCGTACATCCATTAATAACCACTCTCTAGAGATATCGGAGTGACTGAGCCTGAGTTTGAAAATCCATGAGGTAATCTTACTCATGATTCGCTGTTTTTTTTTTTTTTTTTTTTTTTTAAAACTGCAGATTAGACCGTCAACTGGTTTTGTTTTCCACCGTCAATTTAGTGATCAAAGAACAAGTGGATAGGATTGTCTAATAGGGGTGATTTTGCAGAAACAAACCATCTATACATGGGACCTACATATGAACGGACCCGATTTGCACGCCACCATGCCACGTGTACTGTAGATGGACGGCTCTGCCAACCGGTTCCACCTTATCAATTCGTAATCTAGACAAGCAATATCAAACATTGGTGACATCACTGATTACGTCATCATGTTGGCGGCTCCTCAATCTATAGAAAGAGAAACCGACCGAAGATACAAATGGGACCCTGAATCATGGACGTGGATTGCGCGGTTACCTGCCACCACCGACTCTCCTTGGTGGCAGTACTCTGTGGGACCCACCGTGATTATTTGTTTTATCCACACCGTCCATCCGTTTTTCCAGCTCATTTTAGATTATGATCCTAAAATTAAAGCACATACAAAGCTCAAGTGGGCCACGCCACGGTAAACATTGGGAGCAATGACGTTCACGGTTGAAACCTTCTCAGGGCCCACAGTGATATTTATTTCTCATCCAACGTGTTTAAGAGGTCACACAGCCCTGGATGAAGGGAAAACACAAATATCAGCTTTGGCCCGCAAGAGGTTCTCAACAGTAGGCGTTCAATCCCTACTATTTCCTGTTGTGTGGTCCATTTGGCCTTCAGGCATGCTTAAATTTTAGGATCGTCCTCTAAAATCAATTGGAAAAACGGACGGACGGTATAGATGGCTCCAAACGTTGACTGGACACCACTTTTTCCACAAACAATATTGACCGTACTCTTTATTGGCTATGGATCGTATGCTAAAATAGAAGATAGGTGTGATTTTATCGACTACAGTCCATAACATGTGTTACAGATCAAATGGACGGACCAGATTGATCGGTTGACTGTCCAACTGACCCGATGCTGCTGGCAGAAGTACAAATTAATGCTCAGAGCACTCTCCACAAGCAAATAGCAAAATGATCAAATGCACAGTATGTTTGGGATGCAGTTTGTACAACTGGGTCTCATATTAAGTGATCCATACCATTGATTTGTTGGGCCCCACCGTGGATGGGCCATGCCTAAAAATCTCACCGATAGGACGATCAGCCTTTGAGTATGATGCTTGCAAATGGACGTTCTAGAAGCAGAATCGTCCATTCAGTGGTTTCTGGAACATACTCCATCCATGGTGGGGCTCAGCATATCAATGGCGTGTATAACCAAACCATAGGCCCCACTTATACATAATTAAAACCTACGTAGGGTAGAGTATATATATCATATTCGCCTAATGACTAGCACTCAATTTTTTTTATTTTTTATTTTTTATAGTAATTTATAATTTTTTAAAAGAGGCATTAGAGGGTCCTGATGCAGGTAATCTACGCCGTCCATCAGGTAGAACAAACATTTCAGTGGCTACCATATAAAAATCACA
The DNA here is from genome assembly GCF_029962835.1 of Magnolia sinica. NCBI lineage: Eukaryota > Viridiplantae > Streptophyta > Magnoliopsida > Magnoliales > Magnoliaceae > Magnolia > Magnolia sinica. The sequence goes on from NC_080582.1 coordinate 80,891,817, forward strand.
CCGATGTGATGTTTCTAACCATCTGATCAAACAGACTATAAAATGAACAGCCAAGATCATTTATGAAGAAAAAGCTCTGGCAAAAATGGATTGACATTTGTCAGAGAATTCTAACCATCCGATCCATGGGTTAGAAAATAGATGGTTCATCCCATCAGTGAGATTTTTCATGTAACCTAATGGACAGTCTGGATCGATGTAACTTGGAGCACTGGATCATTTCTCACCAATCTATGACTGTTATTCCAGACTGATGTTGTGTTTGCTCCATGACTGTTTATTCGTCTGCCTCTGATCCAATGGTTAGAATAGTCTGATCTAGGAGATATTTGAATAGTCATCTATCTATTGAGAGTCCCTTCAGATCAACGGTTGTGATCCCATAGCTATGGGTTAGATGCACTACGTATCACGACCTGCTCACATGTTGATGCATCAGGACACTACAATTCCTCTTTTGTAAACTAAAATGTTGGTAACACATGGTATAACTGTAAGACAATCCAGACCGTCCAATTCATTTACTAAATTGTGGATGGAGCATAACCCAAAATTTACACTGAGAAGTTGATATAAATAATCTGATCTTGGCCTTGGGATTTAGACCACTCAATATTTCTCTATTAACCATTCATTTGATAGGCATCAATCCGACGGTTAAGATTACTTTATCAGAATAATTCTGGAGATATGCTCCATCGACAGTGTGCCCCACAATCTGGATGATGTCGATAGCGTAAATGAGTGCCACGTGTGTGGTAAACCATGATAGGACTAACCCATTATAGATACTGGATACTGACTACTGAGTTTGTTTTGCCGTGTCGCGACTCAGGACCAGATCCCAACACGTAGTACTTCAGTGTGGGCCACATGCAGAGACGAAACAATGATCTGAACCGTCCATCTTCTCCGTGCTATAGTAAATGGGACACAATTATAAACTAATCTGAGTGGAAGATTCTGACCATGAATATGTATAGCTGAATGTAGACCATGGAAAAGTAAATTTTCGACGGTTAACATTCAACTACACAAATCAATAGTCAAGATAGTTTCTTGCGCTTGGATATATAAAACTAACATATCTTGTTATCAGATCATCGATTCATGTGGGCCTCATGAGACAACAGACGGTGTTGATCTCGAGTCGCGGCACAGTAAAAAAAACTACTTAAGACTGCCATACAATTCCTTACGCTGTGGCTGAGAGCAGTGAAATTGTAGCACGGCTTAGGATGAGAGAAGTCGAGGTCCAAGCAATTCTCGGCCGCGGACGGAGCAATCGGAGCCTGAGGCGGAACGGTTTTGACCTGGACAGGAACAACGCTATCCGACGTGGCGCCAAATCCACCGTCCATCGAAACAGTGTAATCAAGATCGAGATAAGGATCAACGTCGGGGAACAAATAATCGCCAGATTTCAGATCGTGGCCGTCCACCTTAAAGTTGGTGGAGCTGCGCATGAGCCAGGAGGCTGCCTGGGCCTCCTCCTGACACGTGTCATCATCTCCACCGTCGGATGGCTTAACGTGGAAGGGGGCGACGGGGACGCGCTCGTGGCGACGTGCGAGGGGGTTGGCGGAGTGGATGTCAGAGTCGCACGTGGTGCAGAGGGCGGCGGCGTCGGCCTTGCACGTGACGGAGGCGGGGGCCTGCTCGCAGACCTCGCACATCCACACGCGCGCGTGGCGGGAGGAAAGCGTGCCAGGGCCATGGGTCTTCCCGTCGCAGGCAAGGCAGAGCGCGACCGAGTCGGATGGGCAGAAAACGAGCGACACGGATGATTTGCACGAGTCGCACGGTCTTCCGGACATGGCCTCTCTCTCTCTCTCTCTCTCTGTGTGTGTTTCTGGTAGGAAATGGCTGTCTTGGATACTATCTATCTTCTGGGAGGGCGATAGCGTTGCTGACGAATCATGGATGGACAAGTGGAACGTTCTTAGCCGCTAAAATGTCTTTTAATATTTAATTGAAATCTGAGGCGCTAGCTGTCCTCTGTCTAAGTGCCGACGCGGGCCCCACGTGAGAAGTGGGGGCGTATGAGCCTTTCTGGGGACGAGAGGGTTGGTTTTGCGTACATCGCGACATATGTTGACCAGCATGCGTCTCCTGGTTGGGTCCACACTCAGAGATGGTTGAGTCAGGTAGCGAATTAGCTGTTGCTCCGGTAACAGCTTAGTGGGTGTTACCCTAACCGTGTGGGGCCCACTTTGATGTATGTTTTGTATATCTACTCCGTCCATTTGTTTTTCCATCTCATTTTAGATGCCATCCCAAATTATATGAAGATCCAAATATCAGGTGGACCATATTAATTGAAAAAGTGATGACTAACCATTAAAAACCTTTCGTGGACCACAAAAGTTTTAGATCAATCTGATATTTCTATTTTCCCTTCATCCAGATCTTCTTAACATTATCGAGAGGTTGGATTGCAAATAAACATTATGAAAACCTTATGATGGTCCCTTTTAGCATAATAAACATGGCCACGTGGCATTCTTTTATTTGCTCTCTGATGGTAAAACATGCCGTATTTCTGGCTGTTTTAGTTCAGCAGTGTTGACAGCCTTTCGTTAGCCCACGTGAGAGTGTGGAAAATGGATGTAAATAACGGAAGCGGATTGGCTGGTGTACGTCACACCAGGTATATTACTCCTGTATTGACGTCAGCAAGTTCCGGAGGTCTCATAATAAGGTATGTGTTATGTCCAAACCGTCTATCCATTTGGCGAGCTCATCTTAAAGCTTGCGACAAAAAAATAAGACATACCTAACTATCAAGTAGACCATACTGTAAAAAGCAGTGGGGGATTGAACCTCTACTATTGAAACCCTTTTTGGTGTCACGGAAGTTTTGGATAAATATGATTTTTTTTTCCTCTTCATTAAGGTCTTTTTTACCTAATGAACAGATTGGATGGAAAATAAACGTTATGGTGGGCCCTACGAATTGTTTAACGGTGAAAATCATTATCTCTGCTGCTATTTGTGGCGTGGTCCAGATTATCTTGGATATGATTCATTTTTTGCATAGCGCTCTAAAATGATCTCTAAAAATAGATGAACGGTGTAGATATAATAAATACATCACTGTAGGGCCCATGTAACTTTGATCTCGTTTGAACCGGAGCTCGAGGAGCGTCAGTGCTCGTCTTCGCACCACGCGTACCTACCGCAGGTATATTGCTGATGTGAGGTACAGCAGCCAATCCGCTTCATGAAATGTTTTGATTTTTCCTCCAGTGCGTCATTGCAGTGAAACATGGTAAATGTGAAAATGATCGACTGCAGCAAAAATTGGAAAGATCCAACTGTTAGGTGGGCCACACAAGTACATTGGTTCGGACTATCAGCTGTCCATTGATTTTGACCGTGTTGTCTACCTGATGAATGGACCGCTCTGGTTTTAGCCCTGGGTGGTCTGTGTAATGCCTGCAGCCATATGCACTGTTCAGATGTTATGCACAAGTGACACATTGGCCTTAAAGGAAGTGTTGTATGTTAAAGTTTCCATAAAGATTGCATGCGTGCGTCTTAGTTTGGTTAAGTTCGGACCATTAATCAAAATCGCATTGATATGGTAAAAACCAGAGCACTGAAAATTGGCGTACAAAATGGAAATTAAAAGAAAATAAAACATCATGGCCATTCAACGGATGCAAGGCCTTAATTTGATTCGTCTTGATAGATTATATGTACACAGTTTCCTGTGCTGTAATCCACTTCAAATGTAGATATGATTCAAATTTAAGATCATATCCTAAAATGATACGTCAAAATAGATGAACAACGTGGATAATACAAATACATGATGATGTGATTAAAAACTTTGAGACTCATATAATTTTTTGTTAATTTTTTTTTTAAACGGAGAATATTAAATTTTAAATTATTTTTCAGTGTTGTTATTTTTGTATTGATTTTTTTAATGTTATTTTTTAATATTATCATTGTTTTTTAAAAAATTCATATTACATAAATTATTTATTTAATAAAAAAATAGCAGACCCTGTACAAAATAGGCTCGGTAGCTCAGCTCTTGGTTAGCTTAATAGTACACTCCTGCCAGTTCACACTTCACCTGGGGAATCGATTCCAAGACCTTTGTAACCGCGTATCTTTCGCTCGGTCTACCACTCAAGCGGTAGGAATAAGCTCGAATCTCAACTCAAAGTCAGTTAAGCTCGGCCATTGTGTACATGCCTTGGCTCACTTACAGCTCTAAGTGGGTCCCATCGTGTACATGCCTTGACCCTAAAAAACTGCCGTTCTGCTCATGGACCTGAAAGGCAATGGACCCGTGTCTGGCCAATTGAATACGACTTGTCCGAGTTAACTTGGACTCGGACGAGTCCGACCCGGTTCATCACCTGGAGACAACGTTGAAAATGGACGCGGATTTCCTGGGATAACCATTCCAGGAAGTTCGTACGCTGGAAATCTAGGTGGGCCCAACGTGATGTCCGTGGAAAATCCACCTTGTCCATCTATTTATCTAGCTCATTTTAGTATATATGACCAAAAATGAGCTGGATCCAAGATCCAAGTGTGCCACATGACAGGGAAAACTGCTGGAAAAGAAATGACTACTGTTGAAACCTTCTTGGGATCCACTTTGATGTTTATATGCCACGCAAACCGTTTATAAGGTCATTCTCACTGGGTTGAACTGAAGGAAAAAATAAAAAATAAAAATTCTTAGCCCGATGAAAAACTTTTGTGGCCATGCAAATGTTTCAATGGTGTCTCACTCTTTCCTCTCCTGTGTCCTACTTGGGTCTTAGATCCAGCTCATTTTTGGTCACATGCCCTAAAATGACCTCTATAAACGGATGGACGGGGTGGATTTCTCACCAACATCACGGTGGATCCCACCTGGATTCCCAGTGCAGGAACTTCTTGCGACCGTTGAGGAAAATATGCCCAACTCAGCGAGGCTCGGAAGAGTCAACTCCCACCCCCAACCAGACCCTAATCTACCGTCCAACCAGCGGATAATTTCCATCCTGTCATATGTGTGCAACATCCAAGCCATTAAAATGATTTCCCCCACCATCAGATCATCTTATGCAAAAATTGGGCCATATCCCCGACCCCCGGGTTCCGGAGTCTTCAATCAATGGTCAGAATGCAACAATGGTTCACGAAAGCTTTATAAACCTACTTCATTAGAGGATCTCTTTGTTTATTGTTTACATAATATATATACATCGCAGAAAAATCGGACGGATGGGATTTACAGATGATGATTTTTGAGATTTTGATTGAATTTCAACGGAAGAGATTGAGGACCTCCTTGCTTTGGCCCACAAGCGATAAGACAGTGCCGACTATGTGCTCGGAAGTGAGGCCTGCCACTTGGATCTGGTCCTTCGGCGATCCATGATCGATGTATCGGTCTGGAAGCATCATAGCCCTCCACTGCACCATAAAAACATATTCGGGTCATGATAGTCATTCACAGAAGACAGATTATTGTGATGATCGTGTGCAATCCTATCCGTTGGATCAGATTGTGTAGTGGAATGGTCACACCTGGATTTTGAACTAAGAGAAATCAACGGCTATGGCATGTGATGGAGCAGCATTCAGAATACGTTTGTAATATACATGGTCCATCCATCAGGTGGGTCGGCCCATATATGCCGCTGTGATCCACAAATCAGTTATGGACCAAGAAAATGAACGGTTGGAGAGAGTGGCTAGCGTTACACATTTGATGCACGTGTGGCCCATTCATGACTGGAAAGGCTCGATTTCCAGGCCATTGCACATACAAAGTGGGGCCCACCTGAGTATTTGTGTTAGTTGGGCTCGATGATGTAACGGTGCATGGCCCACCAATCAGCTCCGAATTTCTAACGGTTGGTGGGCCCATCATAAGATCTTGATCGATTCAATGATTATTCCAGTACTCATTGTGATCTAACGACCGATAATCCAAGAAGAGAGGAAACACTGTAGAAAGGGTGATCAAACTACCTTTAGATTTCCATCTAAGAGTCCATTCAAGCCCAAGAAATGTGATACATGTGATCCGAACCCTCCGATTGATCCTTCTTCAACGGTGATCAGGATCTCATGCTCGTGGGCCAGCCTTCTTATTAGCTCTGTATCCAACGGTTTGCAGAAACGGGCATCAGCAACGGTTGCAGAAATGCCAAGCTCTTTCAGAAGCTGTCCTGCATGTATGCAATTCTGCACTGCAGTGCCAAAGCCCAAAATGGCCACCCTACTTCCTTCAATCAGCACCCTTCCTTTTCCAACCTGTTTTTAGATCATCAACGTTAGCAAACATGTTATCCACATATTCAGCCCTTGAGGCCCACCTTATGGACGGTCCAGATCCCATGCAAACGGGGATGTGTGATCATCAGGTGGGTTAAACATTTACAAAAGATGGACCTCTAAAATATATTGAATTATGGTCCACATTCGACATATGACTGGGCCCATGAGGTACACATGATGGACGGACCAGATCTCACGAGAAAATAAGCTGAAGTAGTACCTCTAATGGTGTTCCCTTGTTGTTTGGTGGGGTGAGCGATCCAATGCCGTTCCCTCGAGGGAACCGGAAGCAACTGGGCCGATCGTCGATAGCTGCAGCTGTAGCAACCATGTGCATGAGCTCAGTCTCATCAGAAGGGGCCATCACCACCATGTTGGGCAAGCATGCCATGAAGGTGGTATCGAATGCACCGCAATGGGTGGGACCATCTGCACCCACCAGGCCGGCCCTGTCCATGGCGAATCGCACCGGTAGCTTCTGGAGATCTACATCATGGACCACCTGCAATACCATATGATAGACCATGTTAGAAGAGAAATGATCCATTGTTGAATGGAGATCGAGCACTTGATTAATGATCATATGATCACGAGATGTGGAGCCCACCATAGTCCAAGTGGGACCCACTTCTTATCAACATTAGACAGAGATGGGCCCCAAATTGAAAAATGGGGTGACTCGACCTGACTCAACCGAGTCACTTGACTCAGGACCAAACGAAATGAAACAACCACCTCCCATATTTGCGTGCTGTTACCACCGTGTCGTTGGGATCTTAGGATCATCTGATAAGTCTATTGTTGCTGATTTTGGCCCATTGAAGGTGGGCCTCAGCCTATGAACGGTCAGGATCTTGTATTCCACCATATGTTCCATTACACTTAATTGTATAAAAATCTCATGTGTAATTAAGCATTATTTTCCTTGATTAATCACCTGATCATAGCCTCGTTGTAGGAAAGAAGAGTAGATTGCACAGAAAGGCTTGAGGCCCTCTGTGGCGAGGCCCGCCGCGAACGTCACCGCATGTTGCTCAGCGATCCCAACGTCGAAACACCGATCTGGAAATTGCTTCTGAAATAGATTAAGACCTGTCCCACCTCCCATCGCAGCATGGATGGCTACGATGCTATCATCTCTCTCCGCTTCGGCGATCAACGACTGGGCAAAGTACTCAGTGTATGTAAGAGTTGGAGTTTTGGGCTTCATTTGCTTACCCGTTTTGGGATCAAACTTCACAACACCTGTTAATTAAGATAAACAATATCAATAACTAGGGGCTGGTCAGCTGAGTCGACTCAACGAGTCTCGAGTCATTGGTGAGTTTGCAGTGACTTGGCTCTAAATCCCACTAATAGAGCTGGCATCGAGTCGAGTTGGACTGAGTTAGGGCTGACCCGACTCGATCCAGTGTTGAAATAGGCCGGACTCAAACTCAATCCGATTCGATATTGAGTCCAGCATGCCTTACCTGATCCGAGTCCCGGTCTGGCCTGGACTAATCTGGACCAAGTCTGACCTGGTTACAACTACCGAGTCGGGTCGAGTCAGCACCAAGTCGGGTTGGGTGTAGTGGGTATCCACGGGCTGAAATCACAACTCAAAACCTAGATTCACTTGCCAAAATTTCTGCCTCTCTATTAGCTACACGGCATCTCAGATATGAATGTCATATTTGAGATTTCGGATCGAATTGAGTTAGTACGTAGTTGGATTTTGGGTCGAGTTGAGTCAAGTTGCTAGGTTACTCGAACTCGACTTGGTTTCAGTTTGGATTGGATGAAGTGAACTCGATTTGGATCGATTCACCCACTTGGTTTGGATCAAGTCGTATCTAAACGAATTGGACGATTCAAGTTGTCCCGTGCCCAGCTCTACCCACTAAAATGATGGGACCACTCTGCGGTGGGCCGCGTCAATGGGCGATTTTGGCATGAAATAGTAGCTTGAAGGAAAATGGGCCATTTCAGGCTAGTTGTGGTGGGCTCGCGATCGGCCTTTAACAATCCAAAATCTGACTAGCTACACCTAAACGTGGGCCAGGGCGGGCCACGCCAAAGCATGTAAAAATCCAGGCCATGAAATGATGAACCCATCCCTAACCCAGCCCAGTTAGTTATTGGGCCAAAAATACAACCCGAACACAAAACATGCACCTCATGGCTCAGCCCAAGCTCAGATCGAAGTAGTCTGGAGACAGCCTGGGACTGTCCTGAAAAGCCTAATTCCGTCCGCATTCGCTACTCTCACTTTAGAAGAACTCTAATGGCGAATTGATGCAATCCTCACCGTGCATTTTATCAGCGGCCACTTCAGCTGGAGCGTAGCCTTTTCCCTTCTCTGTGATGACATGTATGAGAACTGGGCCCGTCGCGGGTGTAGCCTTCACCTTGTCCAAGATGTCCACAAGCTCTTCTACATTGTGCCCATCAACAGGCCCTATGTAGTAGAGTCCCAGCTCTTCAAACAAGGATGCCCCAGTAGCACCGATCGTCCCCTGTGTGAAGACCTTCGCAGCAACTTCATGCATCTGTCCTCCGATCGTCTTTGTGATGCCCTGTCCACCAATCCAAATCGTTAATCCAATTGTCTTATTTTTCAAGAATATATATTACTAGCCTTGCCATTTGAACGCATGGAGCAATGCTATTCATCTTAAGTAAGAGATCATCTATTACCTTAGCCACTTCTCGGAGTTGCCTGAGCTTTCTGCTGGATTGGAGCCTTGTGAGGGCCCTACTGAGGGCCCCAACAGGTGGTGCCGGGCCATCTATGGTAGCGGTTGGAAGTGAAACTTGCCTGTTGTCATTCAAGATGATGATGAGATTGGAATCAAGATAGCCCGCGTTGTTCATGGCCTCGTACGCCTGGCCCGCCGTCATGGCTCCATCGCCGATCACTGCGATCACATGATTATCCTTCCCTAACAAGTCCCGGCCGACTGCCATTCCTGTAGATGAAAAAAAAATGATAATTGAATTAGTCACAATTTAAGCTAGTGAGCCCACGAACCTGTGATCTGGACCTTCCACCTAGTGGACCCCATTGTGGATGTGCCATGTTCCTCAAAATCTGGATGATTAGTTGATCCTAACCATCCAATCTTATCTTGCAGATAAATGGTCCAGATAGAATTCATCCAACATTCCACATTTCGTAGGAAATGGCTCATCCACGAGCTTTCGTAGGTGGGCCGAACAAACAATAATCAGTGTATAAAACAGATCTCAACCGTTCAATCTGTGGACATGATTATCAAACCATACCTAGCCCAGCTGAGATGCTTGTAGAACTGTGTCCAACTCCAAATGCATCATGCACGCTCTCATCCCTCTTAGGGAAGCCTGCTAGGCCTGATGTCTGTCGGATCGTATGCATTCTCGACCTCCTTCCCGTCAATATCTTATGCGCGTAAGCCTGTGATACCAGAATCACAAGAAAACCGCTCAGATAATTAGTAAAAATCCAATGCATCACATCAGGATGATCATGATGTGGGCCCACAGATGTATGTAAAATGAGGAAGACGGGTCGCTCTATTATTAACCGTTCATTTAGTCGTCCACATATGGCTGTGGCCCAATGACTAGAGTAGCCTAAATTTTGGGCCATGCTGCGTACATGGTGTGGCCCACTAAATGAAATCATTTGACTTTGTCATGAAAACCAAGATACACATGTTTACCTGGTGCCCCACATCCCATATGATCTTATCATCTGGCGTCTCAAATACATGGTGCAATGCCACCGTCAGCTCCACCACGCCGAGGCTCGAGCTCAGGTGACCACCCGTCTTCGACACCGTGTACACAATCTCTGACCGGAGCTCTTTGGCCAATGTCTTGAGGTCCTGGACAACGAAAATCAATCTGTTTTATGACAAAAACCCTAGAAATGTTTTGGCACACTTAAATGCTAAGAAGGCTTCTGTAATTACTTTAGTAGAGATATTCTTCATGTGAATTGGGTAGTTGATGGTGTTTAGAGTTGGAGTTGGAGGCTTTTCTCCTGAGAAATCAAGCGATGGACAGTTCTGATGATGTTGGGGGCCATCTTTCGTGAAAGAGATCGCTCTGTCGCTGCCCGAATTGCTGTCCTTGGCAGATGCAATGGTGTAGTACTGTACCCAAAAGAGAAACATAGATTGGGATATTAGCTCATAAGCTCCAAGTCTAATGTTACATGTCCCAAAAATAGACTCATGTGCCAACAAACACATGAAAGTAAGGCATTTGTATGGGCGCGTTTGTTTGCACCAAATATCATGATATTTCACAATTAATTAGTCTAATTTGGGTCCAATTTTTCAAGATATTTCCTTAATTTTTATGCAACCAAACACATCCTGTCGAAAAATAAGAGTTCATCAAGATTTTAAAAACCCAGATTTTTCAATGCCGCAGGTGTAATGGTTAGAGAAAAGTCAGGTTGATCCTGGTTTTAGGCATGGGCCATATGCATTATGTAGACCACCCAACCAGCCTGTCTTTTGGGGTCGCCTCCTAACATGAGCTGGCACAATTGATGGATGGGTGAATATCATCCACACATCAGGGTGGGCCCCACAGAACTTATTGTTGCATCAGCCTCCCTACAACAGTCATAGGAAATTCACATCAAACATAGACTATGGTTCCTTTCAAGACAGATTTTTGTGACGTGACATGTTCCTTCTAACAGTTCTCCACCGCACCATAAAATGGTCGATTTGAAAACTGTTTGGTAACTCGACTGAGTCAACTCAGTATTGAATATCAGCACGTCTAGCCTACATGACTCGGTTAATACCCTTGTTTTCTTATGTGTTACGATGGCCGAGTTGGGCGCTGACACCAACTCACTGATTCTTTAAACCATGGCATTGAGTCATTCACACCCTCTAAATATGATGGGCGGGAATCCGGAGAACATTTCAGAACTAGACTCTAAAGACCCAAAAATTGAAATAGAGTTTGAATTCCCGCCCGTACTGTCGGTATGGAATTTTCAGTATGGAATTTTCGTCATCGAAGAGGGAAGAAAATAAGGTGAAAATGGAGAAAAATATGTTAACCTTGCACTTGTTCTTGTGAAGTAATTTGCGGGTTGAGCTGAGCTTCCGCAATGAAGAGTCTGGTGCAAAATCCGATAGCATAGGAACACCACTCTGTGTGAAAAAACCAGAGACAGCCATTCTACCTTGTATGTGTGGAGAGAGAGAGAGAGAGAGAGAGAGAGAGAGAGAGATGAGGATGGGATGGTGGGAGTGGCGGGGGTTTTCAAGAGGTCCGTGTGAAGGAGCAGTGGAGTGAAGGGGGGGTTTTAAAGGCAGTGGGCAAGAAAGTCGCTTATTCCCACGTGTCGGAGTTGAAAAAGTATATAAATAATAAAATATAAAAAAGAAGTAACTTCTCTTATCGGCTCCAATTCGGCTTGTCTCACGTCGGCTTGCATGAAAAATGCCCGCTCTTTTTTCAAGAAATCAGTAATTTTAAGACGCCGATTAGCTACTTACAGGTTGAGCGGCGAGGATGGCTACTGAAGTGACGTCACCAAGTTCTGTGGCCCCTACCATAATGTATGTTTTGTATCCACACTGTCCATCTATCCGGAGAGATCATATTAGGGCATGGTGCAAAGAATGAGTCAGATCCAAATCTCATGTGGACCCACCACAGAAAACAGTGGGGAGAGTGATGCCCACCATTAAAAAGTTATCAGGGCCACAGAAGTTTTCAATCAAGCTGATATTTGTGTTTTCCCTTCTTTTATGTCTACGTTAACACATGAACAGGTTAGATCTCAAATGAACATCATGGTGCACCTTCGGAAGGTTTCAACGGTAGGCACCACTCTCCTCACTTTTTTCTGTGATGGGTCCACCCCCAGCCTTGGATCTTGGACCATGTCCTAAAATGATCTCTCCAAATGTATGTACGGTGTGGATACAACACATACAGGCGCACGGAACTCGGTGACGTCACTTCAGTGGCGAGTCTCCCTTCCTAGCCTGTCTGTATCCAATCCGCGTCCGTAATTTTATGATCTCGGCCTGAAGATATTCTTTCTACGCCCTGAAGCGGCGGTGAGAGCCAGAGACGTCTCCCTCCTACAGGGACACGTACAAGAGCTGGTGGGAGACGTCTCTCTGCTCCCACCGCATTATACTCTGACCAAGCATCGGCTGCCATCTGTTAGAAGACAAGTGTCTTTCTCGTACCTGCCTGAGGATGTAGGCATGTACCTGCCAAGCTTAATTTTCCAAGAATTTTAGATTTTGGGTTCTTTGTTTGGCTTTTTCTCCGGTGGTTTTTGTTTTAATTATCAAAGGTTGAGGAACCTTTTAAGCTAAATATCAGCGCATACATTCGCATCTGTGTTTCAATTTGTTTTAATGGTTGGAGCAAATTTAAACTAGATTTTAAGTATTGAAATTCGACTGATTTAATAATGTATGGTAAAAATCGAAAATGAAGGTTGTATTGATAAATAGAAGTTGTGCAATTCTGATAAAATGAAAATAAAAGAAAATTGTATGGATGAAAAATGAGGTATTTAAAGAATAAAGTTAATTACCATAGTGGATTTTCTTCTTATACTAGATAATTTAGTTTTGTTTAAAGTTTCCAATCTAATTATTGCTAAAGATTTGTGAAGGTAATTTGTGGAACTGTATGAAAAAAATACATGTCTAAATATTTCTTGAATGGCAATTGTGTAACTTGAAGATGAATGAAGAATTCTTTTTAAAAGAATGCTTGAATGAGTTTAATGCCCTGATTAATAGATTAGAGCTGGTCTAAGTAAAGACCGGTAATGAAGAAAAGTTACATTTTTGCACTGTTCGATGTCAAATCATATGATGATTTTGATTTTAAATCTCAGCAAGATTCAAATCTCAATATCATCCATTTTAATTTTCATATTTTAATGGAAAAATTTTCAATATTAACACAACCGTTACTAAAAATTCAATCTAATTCACTATATAATTATTATTTTAAAATTTTTAATAATTATTTTATTTTGTACTATTACCCATACTGTGTCCATTAAATATGAGAACAACCTCAAAAATTGAAGATCTCCCAATAAACTCCCGAAGATTTGTCAGCAAAGGAAAAAACCGTCCAGGCAGGCTTTGTGGGGCCTACCATGATGTATAAGTCTCATCCACACCGTTCATCCATTTTTCCATATCATTATTCTATGGCACAAACTAAAAATGATGCAGTTACAAGGCTCAAGTGGAATAAACAGTTGGGATTAAATACTGAGCGTTGGAAACTTTTTGAGGGACACAGAAGCTTCGAATGAAGCTGATATCTATTTTTTTCCATTCATACAGGTCTATGTGACCTTATTAACACGTTGGATGTAAAATAAAAATCACAGTGGGCCTAACTAGGAAGGTTTTGACGTTGGTTGTCATAATCACCGCTGCCTGTGGTGTGGTCCACTTGAGTTTTAGATCTACCTAGGTATTCGGCTCGTTTCTTAAAATGATATGAAAAAATGGATGGACAGCATGGATCAAAACAATACATCACGGTGGGCCCCACACATCCCCTGCATTTACGAATTATGGTCCAACCCGGGGGCAGGACGCAATCCCCTTCCGAGAAAAAAGGGTCTCCACGTGCGTTTCATGTGCCGGAACCACTCGTTTAAAAATCCATCCGAAGTAGAATCTGAAACGTGGAAAACAACACGACAGGACCTTTGATTCGTTTTAGTACAGGTGCATGGGGCCACACCTTATCCCGAGTATTTAGTGCCACTAATTATATCCGTACCTTTGACCGCTCACCATCACTGTCCACTCGTAAGCAGTGAATAGTTCATCCTCCTGATGTGCCGCCGGGCAATCAGGACCGTCCATCTTCTGCACGATTTTGGAACGCGTCCTGGTCCATTAATCATGCTGAAAGGATGGTCCTGAAAATTGATTTTTTAGTTGAATATGAAGCATTTTAAAATTTTCATTTTCAGTGGTCCAGATTCAACTGTAAATACTTATGGTCATAATCATCTGTTCATAGTAGGATTCCCCCACAACATGGACGGTTCCTATTATATTTGGATGCCCCCAATTTGATTTGAATACATCCATTTTCCATTTTATAGGTACTAATTTCAATACTAGTATTGAAAAAAAAAAAAATGGATGGATTTAGATAGTGGATTCCTTAGCTGAAATACAACGCTCCCTTTCCCTCTAAGTGCCGGTTTTGGATAACATCCTAGCCGTGGAAAAGGTGGGACGTATGATAGATATCACCCAGGTCGAAGATGAGGATGGTCCATTCATCAAAGGTACTGCACCAGCAAATCAATGGTCAGCCGATGGTCTGACTTAATGTACGTGTGTGAGGCCCACCTAATGAGCGGATTGCTCCAATTTTATCTCCAAGTAATCTTCATGGCATGGCCTACCTTTTCATGTGTTTTACCAGTGAGGCTCCCTACCATACACGTGGCATTTACCTTAAATCTGAACGGCCCTAATCGTGGGACTTACCCTTAATTCCAATAATCCAAACAGTTGATATATTGGACCAAACCGTAGATGGCCCATGCACCAAATTAAAATCAGTGAGATCTGATGACGTTGTATATGACAATGTTTCGTTCTATAAGGTTGTATGTTAACTTAACATACAGTGTGGTAATGTTTGTCATTCTTTAGTTGAACATCCGAACCATTAAAATGGTGGAACATGACATGAAGATCATTTTGGATCAAAATTGGACAACAACTCACCAGGTGGGCTAGATGCATCCGTTGACTCATACCATTGCTGTACATTTATTTCCACGGTGTGACATTTATGATGAATGGACCATATGGGTTTTCACCTCAGTAGATATTTATAGTGCAACCTACCTTTTGCACGGACCTGATTTCATACCAAGCGACATATCGGTGGAAAATAAAGTTTTTGTATGTTAAGTTAATATACCACTTTGCACATGATCATGTCTCTACCATCATTTTCAACTACCGACGTTCGGTTTTGTTGGAGAAAATTACCATTGTAGACTCTACCTTTTATCCAGCGGCTTTTATGAGAATTCAAAACTTACCTTCCTAAACTTAGACCTTGTACGCAGAGACAGAGCATATGAGGACGAAAATACCCCTGCTTTTCAAAGTGAATTTTCGTTTCCGTTGACCTATGGCTACAGATTATAACCGTAGCTATAGGTGGCGTAAGCAGGGATATTTTCGTCCTCAAATGCTCTAGCCGTACGTGCAAGGTCTAAGTTAGGAAGGTAAGTTTTGGAGATCTCGTAAAAGACGCCGAATAAAAGGTATGGTTCACAGTTGTAATTTTCTCTTTTTGTTTGTTTTATTGAGAAATGCTCTTGTGCTCCCGGTGCACAATAATTTATAGTGAAAACAGTTACCTTGGGACACTTAGAAACTCCAATCCATTGATCTCAACTGTTCATCAGGTCCATCACATATTTCATCAGCTAATTTGAAAACACTACGGTGATCAGACAAATATTGACCATTTGATCAAAGACCATAAAATGGACCATTAATATCATTTACACAAAAATAATTCAACTTAACAATCCGATCCTTTACTCGTTAAGGGATGATTACGTATTGCTTATGTTTTTAAAGAATCACCTTTTTTTAGCAATCGTAACCATCCGGTTCATGACTTGGAAAAACGATAGCTATAAAAAATAAGACCAAATCAAGGATGGATTGGATCATCTGAACAGTGAGATTAGTTAATGGAAGTACACCAAAAAATGTTCTAAACTTAATGGACGGTTTAGATTGATTGATTGGACTGTCCAAGTAAACCGATGCAACAAGAAGCACTAGATTCTATTTTACGTGATTGTTGGCTCAGCTCCCAAGTCGAAACCGGGTTTCACTTTCATTGGACAGACAAGGAAGAGTGGGTCCACACGTCAGGATGTAGAAGAGAGGTATCACGTGACCTTCATGCTTTCCAAAAGTCAATTATTTAACAAATGGTATACCACATGCAACACGAGAAACACGGTCGTTTGAGAGATCACCAATCATATATGTAAAAAGGTCAAAGAGCAGTGTTCGGGTCCAGCACTCCTAGATCCGAACCCGATTTTTTATTTTTTATTTAAAAAAAAATGTATTTGTGTCCCATCCATGATCAAAAGACTCGGTGATTCGCGTAATTTATATGGCTCCACACTGCCTGTGTGTGTGTGTTTTTTTTTTTTTCCAAATCATTTTAGGGCACGAAGCTAAAATTGCTCACTAAGATCACACCATGAGAAACAATGGAGATAATGGAGATAAGACTCGGTGATTCGCGTAATTTATATGGCTCCACACTGCCTGTGTGTGTGTGTGTTTTTTTTTTCCAAATCATTTTAGGGCACGAAGCTAAAATTGCTCACTAAGATCACACCATGAGAAACAATGGAGATAATGACATTAGCTGTTTTAACCTTTTTAGAGCCTGCAATCACGTTTATTTGTCATCCAATCTATTCATAAGGTCACATAAATGCGGATGAAGGGAAATCACAAATACTAGCTTGATCCAAAACTTCCGTGGCCCTCAAAAAGTTTTCAACATTGCGTTTAATTCACACTATTTCCTGGGTATGGTTGATTGAGCTTTGATATACTTTAATTTTGGGATCATGCCTTAAAATGAGTTGATAAAATGGATGGACGGCATGGATAAGGCATATATATTATGGTGGGCCCGTAGAGTTTACTTAATACGCTCTAGCATCAGCAAGCAATCTGCATCCTTGAGGGAGCGGATTAGGTGTGGCCCTTACCATGGTGGCCATCTTGATGTCCGTATTCTATATCCACGTCATCCATCCGTCTTACCAACTTTAAAAAATAAAAATAAAAATAAGCCCAATGGACCATAGCATAGGAAACAGTGATTGACCATTAATGGGCCTTAAAAGTTTGAAACAAGCTGATATTTGTTTTTTCCTTTAATCGGGGTTTATGTGACCTTATCAATGGTTTGTATGGCAAATAAACATTACAGAAACAGTACAGCAGCCTTAGGAAGTTTTAATGGTAGGGCGTTCAATCACCACTGTTTCCAATGTATGGTCCACCTGAGAGAAAGATCTGCTTAATTTTTCAGCTCATGTCATAGATCTGAAAAAATGGATGGTATGTGGATATAGAATATCCACATATAGAATACGGAAATCAAGGTGAGCCGCACACAGTAAGGGCTGCACAATCTTATGTGAGGCCCGGACTGCAGTTAATCTACTCCCATCAAGGGTGCAGATTGCATACTGAATAACACTTACAGCGTACTGAGTAATACGGATGGGAGAAGATTAGGTGTGGTCCCGGCGTCACCCAAGCCAGTGCAGCCCTTACTGTGGGCCCACCTTGATGTGTGTATTATATATCTATGTGGTTTATCCGTTTTGCTAGATCATTTTAGGACATAAGCCCCGAAATGAAGCAAATACTTAAAATTTATATGTATATAAAAAATAAGGATATTTTGGTAAAAAGTAATAAAAAGCTTTAAACAAAATCAATTACGACATTCCTCGTTAAATCCCAAGTCAAGAGAGAAAACTCAAATTTTTTATTAGTGAAAATTTAAATTAAGCACTTAATTTTTTAGATTTGTGTATGAACAATGGAAAATCATGAAAATAGCCTATTTCAAATGGCAAGTACTGGAAAAGGAATTACCAAACAGGCTCTTAAGTCAACTTGATCAAATGGACCATTGTACCCGAGTCTCACCCGACTCATACTCTTTTTTATTTTATTTTATTATTATTATTTTTTAATGTGAACCTATTTCATTCCATATATCGAAAAAACTATACATATGTACAAATGCAATTTCAGGTTCCCCCAGGAGGAAAATGCCCCGGAAGGAACCTATCATGAGAAAAATAAAAGCGAAAATAAACTCCCAAAGGGCCACGGAAAAGGAGAACCAGGGCACCTCGCGCCTAGCACCTAATAACACCAAGCCCCACCTTGTCAAGGAAAATCTGACCCCTGACTCACACTCTTTACCTAATCATTGTCTCTAATGGGTGGGTCGGATCTCAAAGTTAGCCCCACCTAGGAAAATTTCAATGATTGGCCTTACCATTCATCTTCCATGACTAAACAATGGGAGAGCGACAAATGATTTTTCATTCAATATTCAAAACCAATTCGAGTTTTTCTCTATCCGTTCTCTATTTCAAGTTTTTTTTTTTTGAAAAGGGGTTTTCATATATAATATAAACAGTGGTAATACAGCTTGATGCCCTAGAGCGTGCCTGAGAAGACCAAACTTGGCCACAAACAAGAACCGAACCTTCCCAAGACAAAAACCCCAAGGCACCCGGATCCACCCTCGGGGAGCGACCCAGGCCCAAGAAGACAAAAATAACTACCCTATTGACATTCGAGCTTCTTCAGGAAAAAAAGACCTGAAAGAAGCCTATCATAAGACGAAGAGCAGAAAATGGACAATAGGCTAATGCTGATCTAACTACTATGAGAATCAAGCTGAACCGCCCCAAAACCCAGCCTATCAAGGAAAAGGTTACCTCTAACATGCCTCGCGAGGAGCATCGAGCAACGAAAGAGCGAGGAAACCTGAGACTCACTACCCATGTGAGCCATTCTATCTACTGGCTCATTTCCTTCTCAATAAATGTGACCAAAATTAATTTGACCAAGAGATCGCCATCTAAGAATTCTCTCTATCCAATAGGCCCATTTCTAAGAGGGGCACGCGATGCCATTTAGGAAGTCTACCACCAGTTTTGAGTCTGACTCTACCAAAATCTGAGAGATGCCAAATGTAACACCCTGAAAATTGGGGATCGTGCATACGCTCGACTCCCAAGTTTTCAGGTATCACTTATAACCAATTTTACTGTTTTACGTTTAATCCTATTTAGTGAGCATCATGAAATTAATTGAAACATGAATCACAAACACAACTAGTCTACTGAAATAGAAGTAGTTATATATATATATATATATATATATATATATATATATATATATATATATATATATATATATATATATATATATATATATATGTCCAAAAAAATATCAGTGGGTCGCACAAGGCGTTACCTGGCAAAAATAAAAAAGAATGACAAGTCCAAAAGAATATTGTGCTGAGTCCACCACTCAGCAATCCAAAATAGGCTGTTAAATCTATGGTGAGCCGCCCATCAGCTGGAAGTAGGACAGCTCATCCTCCTCGTTAATGCCAGCGTCGCTCGGCTCCTCGAACTCTGCGCCACCTGCAGCTACTGAAGAGTCTGGTTGGTGTTTTAAAACACTGTCACAAAGTGGGAGTGAGTGATCAACTCAATGGGTGTTATTAGTTTTAAGTTACAACAAGTATCAATTTTATGATGAATTTGATGAAATACAAACATTTATAAACACCTAACTAATCTTGTTAATGCATGTGCATGATAAATGATATGATGCATGACCTCACAACAACACTCCCTCGAGCGACTCCGTCTAACGATCGCGTATGACCAACACTCCCTCATTGCGACCTCAACTCCCGAGTCGCCAACCTAACTAGTTCGATGCAATCGTGATCGTGTTAGCTGAGTTTTTAATTAAGTCCATTCAACAAGCAGATTGGGGAAACTAGTACACCCTATAATATTAATGCCCTCAACTGGTTGCGAGGCCAAGGCCCCTCAATGTGCGAGGCCAGGACCCCGCGATCCTTGATCCCATCAGGTTCCCATCCCCAATTTCAAGCACATGGGGAGTGCTGAGAAGAGGGATCACTCGCGGTCACTACGGGGAGGCTTGTCACCCCAGCGTAGGCCGATAGCTCGGATATAGTATCCCATTCCACCATGCCCGGCTCTCGAGTCAGTGGATCGATTTCAAATGATTATCAATGGGCTTCAATGGTTGAAGGGTGTTCCAGGTTCAATACAGGCGTGAGCAGACAGAGTTAACAAACATGGTTGGTCAGTAAGTGGACTAGACTGTGCGAGTTCAGGCGAGTACGTGACGGACGACATCGAGTACAAGTGACCTATGTAGTCCAATTACTATCACCCATTTGCATCCGCCCAAATCCGCTGGTTCAGCCGCAGCATGGTCTTACCAACGGGACCACCTTCTCTCACCTCGGTTTCCTGACCAACCCAAGGGTTTGATGATATTCAATAACACTTCAACCAATCAGGATTTATCATCTAACATAGGTGACATCATGCACTCTTACATCAAACAAAAAAATTCAGATTTCTCTATATAAGCAACTACTAACCATATTAAAAAATAAATGTGCATGTGTGTGGTGTGGGTTAGTGAGGAGGCCAAGAATTTCATATATCTCATAGCATGAAAATGCACAAGGGTTAATGTATCATACATGCTATGAGGACATGGTACAAGAATCAAGTAAGAGATGAACATGCAATCACCAATTTCATGCCCAATCATATTGAGAAACAACAAACATTCCATAATCATCCCATGTTGATTTGGGAGGATCTAAAATGTAAGATCTTGTCTAGGTTTTCTCTAGATTATCCAAATACTTCATCCAAACATTCATAATCATTAGATTCATACTAAAATTGGTGTTAGGCCACCTAAGAATAATAGTCCGTACCTATGTATCGTTGAGTGCTCTAGGAAACGATCTAGGGTTACCAAACTCGAGGGTGGATTTGTAGAGATCCTGATTCAAATGAACTTGAATGTTAAGATTACATGCAAATCCTATCTCAACACAGAAGATTACAAAAAGATGGGTACTTACCTCTCCAATTGGTTAGAAATTGAGCTTGGAGTTGTGGATGTGGGGGGAGAGGAAAGGGATTTGCTAAGGTTCCAAGTTTCCTTGGACCCTTCCTCCAACAACACTCTCCTTCACTCTCTTCTTCCTTTCTTCTTTCTCCCTTTTCTCTCTTCTCTCCCTTTATTGCTGAATTTTTGGTATGGGAGTGAGTGAGTGAGAGCTTTAGGGCTTTATTTCCTAGGTTTGGGCCAAATGGCCTTAAGTTCTAACAATTTCTTTCAATGGCCCTCTAAGACCCCCTTTTAACTTTGGGGTAGCCCTGTCACCCCTCTGGCCACCAAATTCGGTGTGTAGGTGTTTCATAGCCCGATGAAGGGCTGTAAAAAATTTGGGGATAAACGGATGCAGGGTTCTATCGTACGGGTCCGTGTTCACTCCCCAAGTATAGGGTTGTGATGTAGTAATAAACTCGGTAAGACCGAGGTCGAATCCACAGGGACTGATACCTGTACGTTATCTGCAACTAGGTAGAAATAGAACTAGCCTAAGATGTAATTAAAATCAAATGTAAATTTAAGGAATAATTGTGAAATAATTATCTAAAACTTAAGGAATTCAGAGAAAGGAAACTAGGGATTCAGAGGATCCACTTGTAGAGATCAGGGAGATCTTATGCCTGCATCAAGAATTATGGAATTTAAACTGAACTTACTTAATCTGAGTTTCAAGAGATGAAAGGTATATGAATTAGAATGGATTCCATCATAAGACCATGCCCATGAGACAAAGCAAACAACAAAATCAACCCAATTCACAGCCAATCTGAGTGATGAATGAATGTCAGGAAGAGTTCCATCATCCAACCATGTCCAAGGGGCAATGGTGGACAACAGAGTTTCCCAACCACATAGTCATAATAAGGGAATGGACATGCTCAAAGCCATCGCAAATATATTGTAATTTAAGTCACAATAAATCATAAAAAAAACTTGAAAACATTCCATTCAGTCACACTAGAATCAACGTCAGTTCGTCACATGCATCCAGGCCATAGGATCAACCCCATCACGCCACAAGCTTCACCCCTTATCCCTAGCTAAGGGGTTTAGCCACACATGAATAGGCTAAAATAAACAAATAAACAAAAGAAAAGGAAGAAAGGAAACATAGCCAGAAATTTAAGTAGAAAAAGAAGAAACAAACTTCTCCTCTCTTTTTCTCTCTCTCACGTTCAGCCCTCTTGCTAAAAAGACCACGACCTCTGCTCCAGCACTCCCCTGCCGACGTCCAGCAGCCAACGTGCCAGCAACAAACTTCTGCTCCCTTTCCCTCTCCGTTTCTCTTCCTTCAACCGAGCACAAAACCAAAACCGAGCACCCTTTCTCTCTCCCTTTTCCTTCCTTTTTAAAGATCAAAAACTCCCTCTGGCGCTGCTGTGGAGTCCTGAAAGGATTAGGCTGCGGAAACAGTCCCTCTGCAGCCTGGAACGCATGTCCCTCTGCTGCGAGGTGCCTCACGCAGTCCGGGATTCCGCGTCTTGGTTCTTGTTCTTCTTTGCCTTCTTTCCAAAAGGACAACGTCCTCTGGGAGATTTTTGGCCCACCTACATGATGAACGGTTCAGATCAGCCATCTGACCACCCCCAAGGGCGTACAACCCGCCGCGAAAGTCGGACGGCGTCCGGCTGCGAAACAGAGGGCGTTACGCACGTACGCTGTCCGATGGTGGGGTCCACAACAGGCTTCAAATGATCAATCCAAGCCGTCCATTGAATTCCTCTCGAAATTTCAGTCAAGATGGGTTGGTTTTTGTTAAGTTTTGGCGTGGTCCACAGATTTTTCTCGCTGCCGTCCATCCTGCGTTTAGACTGTTGAAATCTGATCCACGTTATTTTTCCGGAAAAATCCACCTAGGTGAGGGTCACGCCCTCCCTCTGGACTCAATGGACGGTCCAGATTGATGCTTTGGATGAAAACTGGGCCCCACTGCACAGAACCGGCGGACGGCGTGAATACGCTGTCCGTATTTGATTTGGAGAAGAAGACGTCGGTCAGCGTGCGCTGACCGACTTTGAGGAGTTCCGTGCATGGCTGGTGCATTTGTGTACCGTGCACACATGATGCACATGCGGTCCTACGGAGATGTTCGTGAGAAATCCGCTCCATCCATCCGTATTGTCAGCCCATTTAACGCGTTGAGACTAATTTTTAAGCACATCTAGATAGCAGGCGGGCCCCATATCACTGTTTTGGTGGCTGATCTATCCGTTGAGCCACTTTTATTGGGATCTGAGGGCTGAAATTTGATGTGTACGGTTAATTCATGGTCCTCAGGCCACGTATGAAGTTTCGACTTGATCAGATGGTGGGAACCCTATGATCTTGCATTTTGGACATCTTTTAGGCCTGTTTAAGATGAGTGGCTGGACTTTCTCTAATCTCTGACGTGTAATTCTATCGATCTTGGGTCTCTGGAGTCCGTCCCATGCTTTGAGAGCGTTAAGTCCATGCTTTAAGCACCCTTTTCGGTCCAGGCTCGTGAATACGCCCTGCATCACAAACATGATTAAATCAAGCTGTTAAATCGTACTATGTTCGTAAATCCAGGCAGTAACTGGGTCTGATATGCAATATTTGACCCTCAACACAACCCCCAACCAGCATCTTGCTAGTCCCGAGCAAGGTATGCCAAAAATAAGTTGAGAAATACAGGACAATTTTTACAAACTCAAGAGATTTATAAAAAAACAATTCAGATACTCGAATTCTAAGATTCATGAATGTTGGCATTACTTTCTCCTAAAATCAAACTCACGGTACTTCATAATCAAGCTCAAATATTAATCCATTAATTAGAACAATTCTAAATATTGAATTCCATGGATGTATAGTCTAATCTCGACTTGTCAACATTAAGATTTACCTCAATATTTAAGGATATCATTGGTAACAACTAAGAGAATTCACGATAACCCAACTTGGCTTACACATTATCTTTTTATTCTTTTATTTTTGATTTTTTTCATTAGAAGTAACGCCAAGAAGAGGGATCAGATCCTCACCTATAGGGAGCAAACCTAAGGTAAAGACTGTACACCCAACTTTTTCACATATCATTCATGGGGAGTCGAATCCTCACCTATAGGGAACAAACCTATGGTAAAGACTCTTCGCCCAATTCATTCAATTTTCCAAGTTGGTTCCTTTCATGTTTAGCGATTACCAAGTTAATCCTTCAATATCGAACTGAAACCTTAATATGCACGCGAGATGTGTCCTGCGAATTCATGTCTCAATCAATGTTTATAAATTCTAGTAATGGATTAACGATTTAAACTTAGCTGTGAAATTTAATAGATAACTGAATCTAGGAGTCATAAAGTACCAACATCACGCATCTTGAAATTCTAAGTGCCCTAGATGGCCGTCAAAATCACTTCAATTTTTTTTTTAAATTTCCACAATTTTCACAACTTTTGCTCAAGACCAAGAAAACACTGATTAGGAAACCTAATCTCCCACCCCCAAACAAAAATCTACATTGTCCTCAATGTAAAAGAAATAGACATGCAATGCACATGAGATAACGAAAAAATAGGAGTGATGGAAAGATAGTACCTGGACGAAAGAATCAAGAGGCTTTCCAAGGATATCCACGTAAGAGCGGGTCAGCACAAAAGAGAAACCAACAAAAATAAAATAAAAAATACAAAAATGAAATCCTACCTACACCACTTTCGTAGGTGCTCTCGATTGCATTTGGCGTATGCAACAAGCCTTTAAACCCCTAGGTTGCCCCTAGTGGACGAGTTTGAGTCTCGTGAGGGTTTGCAGTAATGTTACCCACAAACATTGAACTAACTATCGAAATGAAATAAAGAGCTGGGTTGCCTCCCAGGAGCGCTAAGTTTACCGTCTTCAGCCAGACAAATAAAGCAACTACCCTAGTCCTAGGAAAACAGGAAACCTACCTATACCTCCATCAGACTAGGAGATCAATCCTGGTAAACGAGATCAGTCAGAGGCATGGACATGTCCTCTGAATCAAATTTCTCGACAAATGGTTTCAATCGATGGCCATTGACTTTAAACTCCTTGCCATTGTCGGGATCTCTTATCTCAACGGCCCCATGAGGAAAAACAGTGACAACAATGTAAGGGCCGGTCCAACGAGATCGAAGCTTACCCGGAAAGAGATGTAATCGAGAATTGTACAAAAGGACCTTCTGACCAGGCGTGAATGATTTTCACAAAATGTGTTGGTCATGAAATGCTTTCATCTTGTCCTTGTAAATTCTCGAATTATCGTATGCATCATTCCGGATTTCCTCCAGTTCATTCAATTGAAGTTTGCGTAGCGAGCCAGCGTTGTCCAGATTGAAATTAAGATTTTTGATCGCCCAGTACGCTTTATGTTCCAGCTCCACAAGCAAGTGACAAGCTTTCCCATAGACAAATCTAAAGGGAGACATTCCAATAGGGGTTTTAAAGGCAGTACGGTATGCCCATAAGGCATCGGTCAATCGGATTGACCAATCCTTACGATCAGGGTTAACCGTTTTCTCCAAAATGTGATTAATTTTCCTATTAGAAATCTCAGCTTGTCCACTTGTCTGTGGATGGTATGGGGTGCTCACCTTATGAGAGATACCGTATTTCTTCATTAAGCTCTCGAATAGTCTATTACAAAAGTGTGAGCCCCCATCACAATGATGGCTCGAGGCGTTCCGAATCGAGAAATGATGTTTTCTTTTAGGAATTTAATGACCGTGCGATGGTCATTCTTTCGACACGGAATCGCTTCGACCCATTTAGTGACATAATCTACGGCGAGCAAAATATATAGATTCCCAAATGATTGGGGGAATGGTCCCATGAAATCAATGCCCCAGCAATCAAATGCTTCAATGATAAGGATGAGATTCAAAGGCATCATATTTCGACGAGACAATGCTCCCAATTTCTGACAACGCTCACAAGCTTTACAAAACTCATGAGTGTCCCTAAACATAGAGGGCCAGTAAAAGCCACACTGCAGAATCTTGGCCGTGGTCTTTTTAGCAGAAACGTGACCACCACAGGCCTGTGAGTGACAGAAGGAGATGACGCTCTGATGCTCATCGTCTGGTACACATCTCCTTAGGATTTGGTCTGGACAATATTTAGATAAATAAGGATCATCCCAGAAAAAGTTCGCACCTTGGTGAAAAATTTCTTCTTATCTTACGCAGTCCACTGTGTCGATATGGCACCTGTAGCAAGATAATTAGCAATATCAGCGAACCAAGGTGAATGGGAGACTCTGAACAGTTGTTCATCAGGGAACATGTCGTTGATATGAGGCGTCTCAAGGGACTCAGAGGTATTAAGGCGAGAAAGGTGATCGGCCACTACGTTCTCTACTCCCTTTTTATCTTTAATTTCCAAATCAAATTCTTGGAGTAGAAGGATCCATCGTATCAAACGGGGCTTAGAATCATTCTTAGAAAGAAGATACTTAAGTGCCGCATGATCTGTGTAGATAATGATCTTGGATCCAATCAAGTAGGACCTAAATTTGTCCAAGGCGAACACTACAGCTAAGAGTTCCTTTTCCGTAGTCGAGTAGTTTACCTGGGCAGAATTTAAAGTTCTACTTGCGTAATGAATGACGTAGGGCCTCTTATCTTTTCTCTGGCGTAGGACCGCCCCAAGAGCATAATCAGAAGCGTCGCACATAAGCTCAAAAGGAAGGCTCCAGTCGGGTGGCTGCATGATAGGTGCAGTGGTTAACGTGCCCTTAAGCTTGGTGAAAGCTTCCTGGCATTGCTCAATCTACTCGTACGGAGCATCCTTTTGAAGAAGATTACATAAAGGACGAGAGAGAAGACTAAAGTCCTTTATGAATCGCCTGTAAAATCCTGCGTGTCCTAAGAAGGATCGCACGTCTCTGATGTTCTTGGGTGGAGGTAGGTTAGAGATAAGATCGATTTTTGCCTTATCTACCTCGATTCCTTTGGACGAGATGATATGCCCAAGGACAATTCCCTTCTGAACCATAAAATGGCACTTCTCCCAATTAAGTACCAAGTTCTTTTCTTCACATCTTTTCAGCACACATTTAAGACTTTCCAAGCACTTGCTGAAAGATGGACCATAAACAGAGAAGTCATCCATGAAGACCTCTAGATATTGCCCTACCATATCAGAAAAGATACTAAGCATACATCGCTGAAAGGTGGCAGGGGCATTACATAGTCCGAATGACATCCTTCGATAGGCAAAGGTGCCGTAGGGACATGTAAATGTGGTCTTTTCCTGGTCTTTAGGGGCTATCTCTATCTGGTTGTAGCCCGAATACCCGTCAAGGAAACTGTAATAGGAATGACCAGCTAACCTTTCAAGGATCTGATCAATGAATGGTAAAGGGAAGTGGTCTTTCCTCGTGACGGTATTCAACTTCCTGTAGTTAATGCACATTCTCCAACCAATAGTGACTCTAGTTGGCACGAGTTCATTATTAGCATTGGCTACGATGGTGATTCCGGACTTCTTAGGGACCACTTGAGTTGGACTCACCCATTGACTATTAGATCTAGGGTATATAATACCCACGTCCAATAGTTTAAGAACTTCGGCTTTAACCACTTCCTTCATGTTTGGATTTAGTTTACGTTGTGGTTGCCGAGTGATTTTTGCATTATCCTCAAGATATATGCGGTGAGTACAAATCGACGGATCGATTCTCTTGAGGTCCGCTATCGTCCATCCCAGGGCTCCTTTATGCTCAATGAGAGTAGCTATGAGCATACTCTCCTGTTCTTTCTCCAGGTGCGTAGAGATCACCACCGGTTATGTCTCATCTTTACCTAAATAGGCATATTTCAAATCAGAGGGCAAAGGTTTTAGGTCAAGCTTCGGCGGCTTGAGGTTAGACGGTAGAGGCACTATATCAGTTTGTGGTAATTCTTCAAATTGTGGCCTCCACCGGTTAACTTCAAGTACCGGTGTAAGACCCGTGTCCTAGTCCGTACTATTCCGTTAGCTTCCGCGGTCCTTCCGGTCAAATTCCGGCAACCTTCACACCGTATTCGGTGTCTGCGCACAATCCTAAGCCAGGTCCCGCGCACCGACGTCGGCTTGATCCGAAAGTTGTATCATAGCGACCGCGTCGTCGCCGCGGTTTCAACGCCGTGACTTGCGCACCGAACCGATACCCAGGTAAGAAGATGCCGATCAGCGTTTATTTCGAAGAAACACCGCGCGTTGCTGATTTCGAGAGAATCTCTACAATTAGTCCCATTAATTAACCATTAATGCATTCAATACATCAAGTACATCACCCCATCCCCTCCTTTTTCAAAAAATCTACCCTCTTTCCACTCACCACTCCTCTTTTTCCCATTTTCAACATTCACCATACCCCTTTTTCAACTTTTCAACCCAAACCATCACCCATCACACCTCACCCATCCATATCTTCTCTCTCTCTCTCTCTCTCATTTCTCAAATCTCCAAGCAACTCAACCCCAAGCCTCATACGTCCAAGCTCTCATCTCCCTCTCAAGTGTGGTCCACCTTCCATCATCCATCTACACCCTCCCATCTCTCATCCACACCATTAATCCCCCATCATCCACTATCCAAGGCATAGGCAAGGTGCATTTGAAGCCAAGGGAGCAAGGAGAAGGAAGATAAGGTGGGTGATCTACTGTTGTTTTAAATTTTAAGGGTCGCTTGTTGTGTGACCCACTCGATGTATGAATTGTATCAATGGAGGGCCCGTAGTGGCGGGGCTCCTTCTCTCTCTCACCGCCTCTCTAGTTTCTCTCTCTCTCTCTCTCTCTTGTTGTGATGGTGTGGATCCCACCAATATGTGTTATATCTACCCCGTCCATTGGCATCAGACGGCGTGGTCCACCCTATTGCAGGTGATGATCCACACCATCCACTGTTTGGATGGGCCCAATGCATCTTTTTATATGTATATATATATATATGTATGTTATATTTTATATAATATATGTATATAATATATAATATAATATGTATTTATATATATATATATAATATAAGATAAATATTATATGTATATGTATATATATATTGGTGGGCCACGTCCACGTGGGACCCACCACAATGTTGTGAATATATAAACCGTCCAGCGTCCCTGGACGCTGGACGTTGCAAACAGTGGAGTGTCATGTGTGTGTACTTTATAAAAAAGAAAAAGAAGAAAGGAGTGGTGGGCCTCTCATGCAAGCCCCACCTTGATGTATAAGTCAAATCCAAGCCGTCCATCCTCTTCCTCAGATCATTTTAGGCGTTGAGCCGGAAGTTGAGATTAATCTGACAATCATACGGGCCATACCATGGGAAACAGTAACGTGTACCGTTAAAACCTGCTATGATGTTTTTATTCGCTAAAAACATGCTATATATCGGGCTCGTTTGAATGGTCTTGAGATTTGGAAGCTAATGAACGGGATGGATTTCTCTGATGTGGGCCCCGTCTATGGAAAACCACAGAAAATCTTTTTTTTCAAAAAAAAAGACAAGAAAAGAAGACAGCAGCAGCAGCCACTGCCACTGACAACGACGCAGGCAGCGCCTGCGCTGGGCGCTCTAACGGACGGACGGGCTGGGGCTGACGGCCCCAGCAGTGGGCCCCACCTTGGTTCCATTCGACCATCCACACCATGCATTTGCTGGGTCCCCATGGACCAGCCGTCCACCCCAAAAATCAGCAGTAAATGGAACTTAGGTGGGCCACACCATCTAAAATCATATGAAGACATGTCTAAACATATAAAAGCACTTGGTGGGGCCTACCTGAAATTTGGATGCGGCTGAAACTTGGTCTGTACCCTCAGCCAAGTGGGGCACACATAATGAGCGGGCTGGATTTGTGGACCACATCACAGTGGGCTCCCTATCCGTGTGTAAATATATATATATATATATATATATATATATATAAAGCACGGTGGGCTCCCTGACCGTGTGCGAGGGATGCAGATAAATGGTGGGCCCCACCCACGATCTGTGTGACCTTATGAATAATTTGGGTGGAAAATAAACATTCCAGTGGGCCCAGTCCAGTGGGACCTACCTTGGTTCAGGTGGTTTTATGAACAGTTGGGTGGAAAATAAACATTATGTTGGGCCTTAAGTTGGGTGAAAAATAAACATTATATTGGGCCTTAAGCTGGGTGGAAAATGAGTATTTTGGTGGGCCCCACTTATGTAAGTATTGTAAACCACACCCTCTATTAGTGTGGGCTCCATCATAATGTATGTGTTTCATCTAACTGTCCAACTGTTTTGGAGATAATTTAAGGTCCATTGTGGAGGCCCATCTTCATGTATTGGTGGTCCTTGTTGAGGCCCACCTTGATTTGTATTAGGGCCCACATCATGAGGCCCACTGTAATGTATGCAAGGCCCGTGTGACTAGGCCCATGTTGATGTAATTTTGGCCCGTCATTGAGGCCCACCTTGATATGTATCTGTGAGACCCATGTATGAGGCCATTTGATGTATTAGAGGCCCACGGGTCAAGGCCCAATAGGACACACATAAGGCCCAATGTAGTGTAATTCCACCATGATATATGTATTGAATTTGTAACGGGCCACGCCTTGGTAGCAATGCTGGTTTGACGTCCACATTGATAATGTTGGTTAAATGTCCATATTATAACTCTCCCTAAGGCCCACTGATAGGCCCATAATTATAGTAAGTAGGCCGTCTAGGGCCATCTCCATTATACCTAGAGCCCATCTCTTTATACATGTTTAGTATAGATCCATGATTCATGATCATTCGCACCATATGTATGCCTGATATGAGGAGTGACCGATCATAGCATATGCCTTCGGGCGGACTGTTTATGGGCTCCCTGATAGGCGGAGTTGCCCCATATAAGTGCATGGTACACGCGAGACTGTTGCATGACTGAGAGTGTGATTCATGCACTTGTATTTGTGTGATTGTAGTTACTGTATGCTCTAGTGACATCAGGGCCATAGCCTTCACAAACACATCGTGGATGGCAGGATTGGATACCGGAAATACTTGGTTCTAACATACGGGAGCCATAGACGTCCCTGGGTGAAAATCCCTAAACCCGATGGTACCAGAGGATGACTCCAACGTCGAGACCGAGTGGATATACGAGCGCATGAGGGCCGAATACCAGGAGGCCGCGTCTCCCACTGTGTCGTGGTCGGTTAGAAAGGAGTGTAGCCTTACTCGCCCGAGGGTAGGGGGCAATACTAAACCGAGTTTGACCAGCTCGCGAATGGGTCCGCTATCGATGTGCCGGATAGGTATAGGCAGACTATTGGTCAGGCGGATAGTGAGGTTTCTCACTCTCACTTGGACTGTGCGGCTAGGAGAGCGACAGTGCCATTTGGAGTGTATTGAACCCCGGTGATTATCCAGAATGAGAACTGTACTGATATATGATGAGGTTTGGCATGCTTGAGTTGCGTCTCGCATCGCATGGCCGTGTTATGGCCGATAGCATTCATATCTTGCACCGCATAGCCTTGGTACGACTGATTGCATTCATGTGCTCATCACCATGATTCCGCATCACTCTGACCTTGCATTTTGAGCACGTTTATATTGCGCACACACTTACACCACCCTCTAAGCTTTCCATAAGCTTATGCACGATTGATGCGTGCAGGTGACGCCAGGACGCAGTCGCAGCCATAGTCTCGCCGTAGTTGGACCGTGCAGACGAGCTTCTGGAGTTTTGTTTCTTTCATCACATTGTATTTTCCTTTTCGATCGCATTGTACTAAAAAGTTTTTGATCATAGTGGATTTTGTGGTGGTGTTCTTGTGGTTATTGTTGTGGGTTATGCTTTTTGTTATGCTCATTATGATTCAGACTGAGGATTTGAAACCCTCCTTGTAGTCTCCTAGGATCGAACCTGGTGAATGGGTGCCGGGGTCCGAGAATGGGTTTTCTACGGAGGCTGTAGGCACCAGATTCGGTGATCGGGAATTTTGTGAGCCCGGTTTTCGAGTTCGGGGCGTGACAACCGGTGCAGTATCAAGCAAGGCACACGTCTCCCTAATATGTCATCATCAAAATTATGGGGGTGGGGTAGGCACGTCTCTAGATGGTCGGAGGATAAGGTCAGCGGTGTCGTATCTTCCACGAAAGAGTCAATCATGTTAATGTCGTGGAAATCGTCATCATCCTCTGAGTTGCTGCCGTTATTGAAAAAAATATTTGACTCCAATGTCAAATTTCCAAAAGACATAGTCATGACACCATTCCTTCAATTGATAATTGCATTTGACGTGGCAAGGAATGGGCGACCAAGAATGACAGGAATCTGAGTGCTCATGTTATTGATGGGTTCAGTGTCCAGGATGATAAAGTCTACAGGGTAGTAAAATCTATCGACCTGGACTAACACATCCTCAATTATCCCTCTTGGTACACGAACAGAGCGATCAGCAAGTTGTAGTGTGGTTAGGGTGGGTTTTAATTCACCCAAACCTAACTGTTTGTATACCGAGTAGGGAATCAAATTGACACTCGCTCCTAAGTCAAGAAGTGCGTGATCAATTCGATGGTTCCCGATTACACATGATATGGTTGGGCTACCGGGATCCTTGAATTTCTGTGGCACGTCTTGCTTCAGGATGGCACTCACTTTCTCAGTCAAGAAGATTTTCTTTTAAATAGTTTTCCGTCTTTTGGTCGTGCATAAGTCTTTCAGGAATTTGGCACATGAAGGTATCTGTTTAACGACATCAAGTAGAGGAATGTTGACTTTCACCTGTTTCAACACCTCTAGGATATCATGAGAGTTAGAGAGAGGTTTTGGTGAAACCAACCGTTGGGGGAATGGAGCAACTGGCTTCTCTAGAAGTTCCGGTTCTACTTTTTGTGGGGCATCACTGGATCCATCATTGTTGTCCTCTTCTGGTTCTTGAGGCTTTTCGGGCCTAACCGGAAGAGTTTTATCAATGATCTTCCCACTCCTAAGAGTGGTGATGGATTTAGCATGCCCCATCTGATTTGAAGAGCTGAGATCATTATTCTCGTACTGCGGTTTAGGATTGGGGAGAGGTTGTGCAGGAAGCATCCCCTTTTCTATAAGCGTCATACGAGAATCTATCTTTTTCATAAAATCTGTAATTCCCCGCATTGCCTGAGCCAGCTCTTGTATGGGATTTTGAATTGGTTCCTCTTGAGGTTTCACTTGATTTGGATTTTGATTGAAGAAACCTGGAGGAGTAGCCGTCTGTCCATTCCTCCAACTAAAGTTTGGATGATTTTTCCAGCCAGGATTGTATGTATTGGAGTTAGGTCCAGTAAAAGGTCTTTGATAGTTATTTACGGCATTGGCTTGTTCATTCAACACTCCTCGAAAGGCAGGTATTGTAGGACAGTTTTCAGTTGTGTGAATGTTGCAATCACAGATGCCGCAAACAATTTCATTGACCTTATCCTTCTTTCCTTCCATGGCCTCAACTTTCCTTATGAGCGTAGTCACTTTACACTTGAGATATAATCCACCTTTCTCCTTTAATTGAGTCGGCCTAGACGTGGTGTTCGCCATTGGGTAATAGTCGCATGATTGTATTTTTTCAGCGAGACTATCGAGGTAATCCCATACCTCGTCAACATCTTTGTTGATGAACTCTCCATTACACATTGTCTCGACCATTTGGTGCATGGAAGATGTCAGTCCATCGTAAAAAAAATTTGTAATGCGCCACGTTTCAAATCCGTGTTGTGGGCAAGAACTGACCAAATCTTTGAACCTTTCCCAACATTGGAAGAATGTTTCATCTTCCTTTTGGGCAAAGTTCATGATCGCTTTTCTGAGGGTAATCGTTTTATGATGTGGGAAGAATTTTTTTATGAATTCCCTCTGCATGTCGTTCCATGTGCCAATGGATCTAGGACGCAGTGAATGTAACCACGTCTTAGCTTTCTCTTTTAAGGAAAAAGGAAAGAGTTTCAGCCTAATTGTATCCTCAGATACATTAGGAAAACATAATGTAGCTATAATCTCATCGAACTCTTTCAAATGTAAATATGGACTCTCTGATTCAAGTCCATGGAATTTGGGAAGGAGTTGGATAACTCTTGGCTTGATGTCCATTTGTCCTGTGTTTTCAGGAAAAATCATGCATGATGGCATACTCACTCCTGCCGGTTGTAGATAATCTCGTAAAGTACGAGGCGGGGGTGCCTGTTGCACCTCATTTTCACCTCCACCCTGGGTGGAAGTAGAGGAGGTTGGTCTTCAGCCATAACCTCAGTTAACTCAGGGAATTTCGAGCGGTGTCTAGTCCTGCGATGGATAGTTAATCCCTCAACCAATCCTCCTTCAGTCAAGAGACGTCGAGTGTTGTCACGGGCCCACTTGGGCATGAAAACACTCGCAGCCCTCAATTAAAAACCTAATCCTAAGAAAGGAAAAGAAAATCTAGAAAGAAAGAGAGAGTTGGAAAGAAATTACCAAATTGAAGCCCCTAAGTTAAGGACCTGCAAAATAAAACAAAAATAAGTTAGATTCTAAAAAAGAGAAAAACAATCCTTTAAAGGGAAGATAACAGTAAACTGATTTCTAAAAGAAAGTGGAAACTTCTAAAATAAATTAGGAAAGTCCTAAACTAGAAAGTAAATTACTAAAAGAGAACTGAAAAATAGAAAGTAGGGAAGGAGCTTACCGAATTAGAAATTTCTATCTTAAAGGCCTACAAAATAGAAAGGTTAGTTTCTAAAAAGGGAAAGAAATAACCTAATTTCTAAAAATAAATTATTTCCTACAGAAGGGAGGATACTAGAATTAGAAAATTTCTAAAATTTAAACCCTAATTCTAAAAATAGGAAAAAGTAGAGAGATTAGGAAGGAATTACCAATTTAAGAACTTATGTCAGGATCCTACAAAACAGGAAAACAGGTTAAGCTCAAAAAACAATAGAATAAAATAAAATAAAAACTTTTATCCTAAAGTAAGTAAAATCTTAATCCTAACCTAATTCTAAAACTAATTAATTTCAGAAAAATCGTAACCGTCAGTCCCCGGCAACGGCGCCAAAAACTTGTTCACTCCCCAAGTATAGGGTTGTGATGTAGTAATAAACTCGGTAAGACCGAGGTCGAATCCACAGGGACTGATACCTGTACGTTATCTGAAACTAGGTAGAAATAGAACTAGCCTAAGATGTAATCAAAATCAAATGTAAATTTAAGGAATAATTGTGGAATAATTATCTAAAACTTAAGGAATTCAGAGAAAGGAAACTAGGGATTCAGAGGATCCACTTGTAGAGATCAGGGAGATCTTATGCCTGCATCAAGAATTATGGAATTTAAACTGAACTTACTTGATCTGGGTTTCAAGAGATGAAAGGTATATGAATTAGAATGGATTCCATCACAAGACCATGCCCATGAGACAAAGCAAACAACAAAATCAACCCAATTCACAGCCAATCTGAGTGATGAATGAATGTCAGGAAGAGTTCCATCATCCAACCATGTCCAAGGGGCAATGGTGGACAACAGAGTTTCCCAACTGCATAGTCACAATAAGGGAATGGACATGCTCAAAGCCATTGTAAATATATTGTAATTTAAGTCACAATAAATCATAAAAAAAACTTGAAAACATTCCATTCAATCACACTAGAATCAACGTCAGTTTGTCACATACATCCAGGCCATAGGATCAACCCCATCACGCCACAAGCTTCACCCCTTATCCCTAGCTAAGAGGTTTAGCCACACATGAATAGACTAAAATAAACAAATAAACCAAAGAAAAGGAAGAAAGGAAACATAGCCAGAAATTTAAGTAGAAAAAGAAGAAACAAACTTCTCCTCTCTTTCTCTCTCTCTCACGTTCAGCCCTCTTGCTAAAAAGACCACGGCCTCTGCTCCAGCACTCCCCTGCCGACGTCCAGCAGCCAACGTGCCAGCAACAAACTTTTGCTCCCTTTCCCTCTCCGTTTCTCTTCCTTCAACCGAGCACAAAACCAAAACCGAGCACCCTTTCTCTCTCCCTTCTCCTTCCTTTTTAAAGATCAAAAACTCCCTCTGGCGCTGCTGTGGAGTCCTGAAAGGATTAGGCTGCGGAAACAGTCCCTCCGCAGCCTGGAACGCACGTCCCTCTGCTGTGAGGTGCCTCACGCAGTCCGGGATTCCGCGTCTTGGTTCTTGTTCTTCTTTGCCTTCTTTCCAAAAGGACAGCGTCCTCTGGGAGATTTTTGGCCCACCTACATGATGAACGGTTCAGATCAGCCGTCCGACCGCCCTCAAGGGCGTACAACCCGTCGCGAAAGTCGGACGGCGTCCGGCTGCGAAACAGAGGGCGTTACGCACATACGCTGTCCGATGGTGGGGTCCACAATAGGCTTCAAATGATCAATCCAAGCCGTCCATTGAATTCCTCTCGGAATTTCAGTCAAGATGGGTTGGTTTTTGTTAAGTTTTGACGTGGTCCACAGATTTTTCTCGCTGCCGTCCATCCTGCGTTTAGACTGTTGAAATCTGATCCACGTTATTTTTCTGGAAAAATCCACCTAGGTGAGGGTCACGCCCTCCCTCTAGACTCAATGGACGGTCCAGATTGATGCTTTGGATGAAAACTGAGCCCCACTGCACAGAACCGGCGGACGGTGTGAATACGCTGTCTGTATTTGATTTGGAGAAGAAGACGTCGGTCAGCGTGCGCTGACCGACTTTGAGGAGTTCCGTGCACGGTTGGTGCATTTATGTACCGTGCACACATGATGCACATGCGGTCCTACGGAGATGTTCGTGAGAAATCCGCTCCATCCATCCGTATTGTCAGCCCATTTAACGCGTTGAGACTAATTTTTAAGCACATCTAGATAGCAGGCGGGCCCCATATCACTGTTTTGGTGGCTGATCTATCCGTTGAGCCACTTTTATTGGGATCTGAGGGCTGAAATTTGATGCGTACGGTTAATTCATGGTCCTCAGGCCACCTATGAAGTTTCGACTTGATCAGATGGTGGGAACCCTATGATCTTGCATTTTGGACATCTTTTAGGCCTGTTTAAGATGAGTGGCTGGACTTTCTCTGATCTCTGACATGTAATTCTATCGATCTTGGGTCTCTGGAGTCCGTCCCATGCTTTGAGAGCGTTAAGTCCATGCTTTAAGCACCCTTTTTGGTCCAGGCTCGTGAATACGCCCTGCATCACAAACATGATTAAATCAAGCTGTTAAATCGTACTATGTTCGTAAATCCAGGCAGTAACTGGGTCTGATATGCAATATTTGACCCTCAACAGTCCGATATTTAGATGGCCCTATGGGTCCATTTTGGTTGTTGAGGCGGTTTTGATGGGCTTCTGGCTATGAAATTTATAGAATAGGTACCCCATGACCCGATGAAGGGCCGTGCAAAATTTAAAGGCAATCAGACTCGGGGTTTTACCGTACAGGTCCGATCTGCGATCAACGGTCACCGTTTCATGATCAGTTCCAGATTTTGTGGACGAGCGTAGAAAAATACTTTAGGCTTTCATTGTAAATGTAGAAGAGATCCGACAGTTGTAAAACCTAATATCTCAGTTTCATTTAAAAGTGCCAGATTTCAATTCTAGCCATGGGTCAAGGCTAGGGTGAGTTACGTTTGGCAAGTGCCGTTTAGACGGTGCGAATAAATAAATTTTTACGCATCTACTGAGTACGTGGTCCACGATGGACCATAAGCCCAGTGAGATCTGCGGTTTTTTCAATTTTTTTTTAAAATTTTTTCTGACCTTTCTTAGCCATTGCACAGCCCGCACAAGCTGCTGCCAAGCACAAACAGGTTATCTGGCTTGACGGCCCGCACACGGTCCGATCATAACCAGAATGGTCCATCCTAATGGGCTAACCAGGGTTAATTTGTTGGTGGTACCTCACACACAAGCGGTTTAAGCGAACGGTCCTGCGGTAAATCCTACGTGGACGCCTTAGGACACTGTTCTAGTTGAACAGGACGTTACATCAAAGCTGAAGTAATAGGCGATCTCATCATGGATTACTCGGAGCTCCGCATATGTGTTGGAAGCTAGCTTGTAGCTTGCTGAAAACACAAAAATAAACTCACCATTTTCGCCCTTGCAAATGCCTCCAACCCCTGTTGGCCCTGGGTTTCCCCTAGCCGAGCCATCGATGTTGAGCTTGGACTAGCCCCTGCAAGGTTTCTCCTACTTGATGACTATAGGGAGAGAGCGGCAGTGAGGAGAAACAGAAATCCCCAGAAGAGAGCGAGAAGATTTGGTAGGAGGCGGGCACAGCTGGTCAGGGGCGCGTTTAACAAGCAAGGAGATCCAGCACTTCACCTTGACCACAATCTCAACCAACTACATAGCCTTGCCATCAAATTTAGCCGAGTTTCTAGACTTCCAAATCTCCCACAAAATCAAAGAGGGGGAAATCTTAAGAACCGGGGAGTGATACCGCTGCAATCCTGCTGGGTTCCACCATAGATCGAGGGTGTCTTGGATAGATATATTGGTGACGAAGGGAGTTCCGAAAGCTTGCCCAAAAACTTTCCATATAGCTGAAGTTGTCTCCCTGCTTAAGAAAAGATGATAGAAGGATTCAACATTATGGCCACCGGCTGCAATGCCATCGCAATAGACGCACTTGGAGGCCAAAGAAACACCACGCCCCTGAATGTCTACATCAGTAGGAATCGCCCGCTGCAGAATTCTCCATACGAAAAGACAAACTTTGGGTGGCAATTTTTCGTGCCAGACCCACCCCAACCAGGCCCTGCGCGGGTAGGCTGCCCTGCTGAGCTTCCACGCTGACTTGACCAAGAAAACACCTAATGCAGAACGGCCAGATACAGTGATTGGCTCTATCCAACGGGAGAAACCTCTCTGGAAAATAAAGTCTATAATACGCTGAGGAAGGAAGGCGAAGGTTGACGAAGGTAGGAGAGGCCCATTCTGCCCAAGCACCTCATTAACCGCGTCGAAAGCATGGACATGGCACGAGGAATGATATTCCAAGTTACACCCATTGCTCGGATTCGTAAGAAATCATTTAATGAGCAAACTGCATGGACACCTTTGCATGTATCCACTTATATGTGAATTCATTGGAATCCACGTCACTTATCTGAACCTTCCATAAGGTCCAGCCCAATCTTCTTCCTCTGCTAGTTAAAAATCGCTGCAATCCAACGCTCCTAAACATCCATGATAACCAGACCTATCTTCTATGAGCAAGAAACCGTTGGGTTGAATGCCCACCAATGAAACCTTCATGGGCCCATAGTCATTTTGTATCAAGCTAACATTTGATTTTTTTTTCCTTCATCCTAGTGAGAATAACCTTACGAACCGGTTCGATGGCATTTAAACATTACAGTGGGCCGTGAGAAGGCTTCAATGGGTAGTGTTTCTTTACACATTGTTTCCTCTGGTGTGGCCCACCTGAGTTTTAGATTTGCCTCATTTTTGGGCTCATTTTCTAACATGATTTTCTTAAACTGATGGATGGCAAGGATGACTCACGCGAGGATCCCAATGATCCCCATAAAGCTTTTGATTACTCCACTACAACTTACAGATTTTCTTTTCTTCGTTTGCCAATCTCTACAACTGCTGTAGGCAGTGTGTAACACGGACGCTGATGGTGACCTGAGTATGACTGAATTTGATTGAGCCACGTATCAGTTTAGCAACTTCCAAACATTGTTTGTCAGGATACAGATAAGTGTGGCCCATAAATCCCATCAAGTCACTATATACATCAATGGTGGCAGGGCCATGACACAACATGCATTCAAGTAAAAGGTAATCAAATTGGATACTGCCTCTTCTTGTAATGGGCTCAACAAAGGTACAGGTGTAAGTATAGTACGCTATAATTAAAAAAAAAAAATAATTTCGACAACTATCTGTCATTCAATAAAAAATTTTATGTTACATCTTGGAATTAAAAAAAATAATGCACATTGTGGGGACGTTGTGAATGGAAGGTCGATTATTTTGTGGGATCATCTTGCAGTGTATCTTTTATCAAACCCATTAATCAGATCAAATTCAATAAGATTGAATGAAAGATATAGAAATCAGCTAAAATTAAAAGAATAAAAACCATTGGAGGCCCTATGAAGTGAACTTCGTAGTTTAAGAGCAATTTTACATTGTTGATCAATTGATGGGCCTAAAAGAGTTTTGAATTGTAATAATCTTATGTATGTGTGGTGCAAATTAATAATGGTTCTCATGTGATTAATGGAGTGAATTTTATATATACAATATGTGGACCCCATTAGACTGGTCACATTGTCTGAGTCTCACCTGACTTGCCTGAGTCACTCACCCTACTTACCAAATCATTGTCCCCAGTCATTGGCTTGGATCTTTTTCAATGGTGGGCTCACCGTTCATGTTCCATATCTAATCATTAGGTGGTTGAAAAATGATTTTTCGGTCCATCTTTAAACGTGATTGAGTTTAATCGATCTATTCCCTATTTCGGGATGCACGTGGAATCTCTGTGCCCGCCCGCATATATAGGCAAGCAGATTGCATGGCATGGAGACATTCCTGTGGCCCTTGTTGTGGAAGCTATGGGGTTCACAGATATGCCTGTGACAAATCCACTTCATCTATCAGTTTTTTTAATAGCACGATAAAACATGAGTCTAAAAACTAGGTAGATCCAAAATTCATGTGGGCCATATGCCGGGATGAACACCCATCATTGGAAACTCATAGGAGCCACGAAAGTTTTGTATTATGATGATATTAGTTGTGGGGGAAACCAGATTGGCCCACTTTACGAGGAATACAACCCATCATAGAAGAAGGTGTACTTTGAAGCTGGGTCAATTACAATACTAGGACAAACTTCTCAAGCCGGTGAGACGTCGGCATAGAAACAAGCCCTGGGCCAACCCTTGAGCTGACTTGCTTAAAGGCAGGGTTCAGTAATAGGACTCACCCCCTGAGTTGATGAGATTGACTTCGACCTGAGAGACGAAAAATCTAGAAAGAATTCCACCTCGAAACAAGAAAAGAAAGATTTGATGAGATTCTATAACCGAATATCACATAGACCGAGGTAGGCTCGATGATACTTTCAGAAGTAGATCCCCATCTAAATAAGGACCCTTCAACGAATACAGCATATCCCCCTAAGATACACAACTCCAGAAGCTGGCTAGGCATCGATCCTAAATAAGGCCACTTTCATTGGAGAGAGGTAAGCACCACAAACTCTGACTCAAGTCACACTTCGACTTGACTTAGCAATTAGAGGAGCTGCTGACTGAATTAACCGAGCCGAGCTGGCCAGTCAGGCTCGAGGACCGAGCCGAGCTGAGTTCGAGCAGAGGCCAACTCGACTCGGTTCGATTCGATGTACACCCCTACTTTTCACTGATATTGATAATTAAAAAAGTAGGACTGAAAATGTAGGTAGTGATCCAACTTATCTATTTATTGGGAAAATTAAGAGCTCGAAGAGCTACCAGGAGGAAATTTCAGTTGATGGAATCAAAGGTTTTTCTAATGTGAACCTTAAGGCACAGTCTGGTGAGGCTCGAATCAAGATTGATCCCATGAAGTAAATCATGACTAAGCAGAATATTGTTAGAGATAATCTTGTAAGTGAGATGGGTCTCAAGTCCTTAGGAAAGGAGAAATTCGGATTTAGGTATTAGAGCAATTAAATTGTTATTTTATTACTTTAGCAAATTAGACGATTAAAGAAACTAAATATCACCTCACAGACATCTTTTCATTTCCAAGAATAAGCCAATAAACTTAGGAATGTAAATAGGTGCACAGGGAATTCCCCTCTTCTTGAGTAAGAAGATTGATGTTGTCCATTAGGCTTAAGTTGGCTTGAGACCCATAATGCTCACTAGAGTTAAGGATATTCTTGAAATGGTCAATTACAATGTCTTTAATTTCTATAGGGTTAGTACAAGTTATACAATTTCAATCTTTTAGTTCCCATATCTTCAATGAGGCTTGCCTAACCATAATCGAGGAATAAAAGAATTTTAATTGGTATCACCAAGATTAAGGCTAGTTAGCTGACATTTCAAGATTTTGAAGGCAAACTAGCGTTCGCTTCTCTTCCCTTTTTAATATTGGCGCTTGATGGGTCGGATTAGATATTTAATTAGATCCAACCACAGGCATTAGCCACGGTTTAAAAAAAGTCACTCTAAATTGCTCCAATGGCCAAGCAGAAAATTTCCAACCTGTCATATGTGTGCAACGTCCAACCCATTAAAAATATTGGCCCACCATCAGATCATCTTGTGCAAAAAGTGGGCCATACACCTCTGGCCTGCTTCATTAGAGGATCTCTTTTTATTTATTTATTTATATATATATATAGACACACACGGATGGGATTTACAGATGAAGGATTTTGAGATTTTGATTGAATTTCAATGGAACACACTGAGAGCCTCCTTGCTTTTGCCCATGAGGGATAATACAGTGGCCGCTATGTGACAGGAAGTGAGGCCCGCTTCTTGGATCTGGTCCTTCGGCGATCCATGATCGATGTATCGGTCTGGAAGCATCATAGCCCTCCACTGCACCATAAAACACATTCGGATCATGATGGTCCTTCACAGAAGACAGATGATATAGTGTGCAATCGTATCTGTTGGATCAGATTGTGTAGTGGAATAGACACACCGGGATTATGAACTGAGAGAAATCAATGGCTATGGCTTCTGGTGGAGCAGCATTCAGAATAGGTTTGTAATATACATGGTCCATTCATCAGGTGGGCCGGCCCATATTCCCTGCTGTGGTCCACAAATCAGTTATGGACCAAGAAAATGAACGGTTGTAGAGAGCGGCTAGCGTTACACATTTGATGCATTTGTGGCCCATTCATGAATGGAAAGGCTTGATTTCCAGCCCATCACACATACAAAGTGGGGCCCACCTGATTATTTGTATTATTTGGGCTCAACGATGTAACGGTGCATGGCCCATCAATCAGCTCCGAATTTCTAAGGGGCGGTGGGCCCATCATTCCAGCACGCATCGTGATCCAACGATAATTGAAAAAGAAAGGAAAAAGTATAGAGAAGGTGATAAAACTACCTTTAGATTTCCATCTAAGAGTCCATTCAAGCCCAAGAAATGTGATACATGTGATCCGAACCCTCCTATTGATCCTTCTTCAACGGTGATCAGGATCTCATGCTCGCGGGCCAGCCTTCTTATTAGCTCTGTATCCAACGGTTTGCAGAAACGGGCATCAGCAACGGTTGCAGAAATGCCAAGCTCTTTCAGAAGCTGCCCTGCATGTATGCAATTCTGCACTGCAGTTCCAAAGCCCAAAATGGCTACCCTACTTCCTTCAATCACCACCCTTCCTTTTCCCACCTGTTTTTAGATCATCAACGTTAGCAAAAATATTGTCCACATTTTCGGCCCATGAGGCCCACATGATGGCCGGACCAGATCTCACGAGAAAATAAATTGAAGTAGTACCTCTAATGGTGTTCCCTTGTTGTTTGGTGGGGGGAGAGATCCAATGCCGTTCCCTCGAGGGAACCGGAAGCAACTGGGCCGATCGTCGATGGCTGCAGCTGTAGCAACCATGTGCATGAGCTCAGTCTCATCAGAAGGGGCCATCACCACCATGTTGGGCAAGCATGCCATGAAGGTGGTGTCGAAT
Organism: Magnolia sinica; assembly: GCF_029962835.1. Lineage (NCBI taxonomy): Eukaryota > Viridiplantae > Streptophyta > Magnoliopsida > Magnoliales > Magnoliaceae > Magnolia > Magnolia sinica. The sequence goes on from NC_080582.1 coordinate 80,935,518, forward strand.
GCCCCGCAATGGGTGGGACCATCTGCACCCACCAGGCCTGCCCTGTCCATGGCGAATCGCACCGGTAGCTTCTGGAGATCTACATCATGGACCACCTGCAATACCATATGATAGACAATGTTAGTGCTCTGAAGAGAAATGATCCATTGTCGAGTACTTGATCATCAATGATCATATGATCACTAGATGTAGAGCCCACCATGATCTAAGTGGGACCCACTTCTTATCATGATTAGATCGAGATGGACCCCGATTCAGTAACACCAGCCAGAATTGAAAAATGGGGTGACTCGATCCGACTCGGCTAAGCCACTTGACTCAGGACCAAGTGAATTGAAACAACCACCTCCCACATTTGGGCGCAGTTACCATCAAGTGGTTAGGATCGTAGGATCATCTGATAAGTCTATTGTTACTGATTTTGGCCCATCAAAGATTGGCCTCAGCCAATGAACGGTCAGGATCTTGTATTCCACCTTATGTTCCATTACACTTGATTGTACAAAAATCTCATTTGATATTAGCATTATTTTCCTTGATTAATCACCTGATCATAGCCTCGTTGTAGGAAAGAAGAATAGATTGCACAAAAGGGCTTGAGGCCCTCCGTTGCCAGGCCCGCCGCGAATGTCACTGCATGTTGCTCAGCGATCCCAACGTCGAAACACCGATCAGGAAATTGCTTCTGAAATAGATTAAGACCTGTCCCACCTCCCATCGCGGCATGGATGGCTACGATGCTATCATCTCTCTCTGCTTCGGTGATCAACGACTGGGCAAAGTACTGAGTGTATGTAAGAGTAGGAGTTTTGGGTTTCATTTGCTTACCCGTTTTGGGATCAAACTTCACAACACCTGTTAATTAAGATAAACAATATCAATAACTAGCTGTTGGTCAGCTGAGTCGACTCAACGAGTCTCGAGTCATTAGTGAGTTTGCAGTGACTCGCTCTAAATCCCACTAAAACTATGGTACCACTATTAGGTGGACCACATCTTGGGGTGAATTCGGCAAGAAATAGGAGCTCGAAGGAAAATGGACCACTTCAGGCTAGTTGTGGTGGGCCCATAATTGAGCTCTAACAATCCTTATGGCTCAACCCAAGCCCAGATCAAAGCAGCATTTAGACAGGCTGGCCCTGGCCAGAGAAGCCTAGTTCCAACCGCAGTTGCCACTCGCATATTAGAAGAACTCTAATGGTGAATTGATGCAATCCTCACCGTGCATTTTGTCAGCGGCCACTTCAGCTGGAGCATAGCCTTTTCCCTTCTCGGTGATGACGTGTATGAGAACCGGGCCCGACGTAGGTGTGGCCTTCACCTTGTCCAAGATATACACAAGCTCTTCCACATTGTGGCCATCAACAGGTCCTATGTAGTAGAGTCCCAGCTCTTCGAACAGGGATGCCCCGGGACCGGCCATCATCCCCCGTGTGAATCCATCGACCTTCGCGGCAACTTCATGCATCTTCCCTCCGATCGTCTTCGTAATGCCCTGTCCACCAATCCAAACTGTTACTCCAATCGTCTCAATTTCAACAATATTACGTTTGCACACATCTCGCACCCCATTCATAGTGATCAAGGCCGTTCATCTAACTGGCGGACCTTCGATCGGTAATGATAGGGACTACTAGATGAATGGTCTGGATCACCTATGGTGCAGTAGAAGAGTGGAGCAACACTATTTCATCTTAAGTGAGAGATTATCCATTACCTTGGCGACTTCTCGGAGTTGCCTGAACTTTCTGCTGGATTGGAGCCTTGTGAGGGCCTTACTGAGGGCCCCAACGGGTGGGGCCGGGCCATCTATGGTAGCGGTTGGAAGTGAAACTTGCCTGTTGTCATTCAAGATGATGATAAGATTGGAATCAAGATAGCCTGCATTGTTCATGGCCTCGTACGCCTGGCCCGCCGTCATGGCTCCATCACCGATCACTGCGATCACATGATTATCCTTCCCCAACAAGTCCCGGCCGACCGCCATTCCTGTAGATGAAAAAAAAAATGATAATTGAATTAGGCACAGTTTAAGCTAGTGGACCCACGACCCTGTGATTTGGACTTTCCACCTAGTGGACCCCATTGTGGATGTGCCATGTTTCTGATAATCTTGATGTTTTGCTGATCCTAACCATCCAATCTTATCTTTCAAATAAATGGTCAAGATAGAATTCAAATAATATCTAACATAATGTCAAGCCATCCAACTTAATCTGAGATAGAGTCGAGTTTCGACTGAGTCGCGACCAGATCGAGTTTTTCTAGTCTTGGTGAAATCTGGTCGATTCTATCTGACTCTCGTGACTGGAGTTGAGTTTTTTTTCGAGTTTTTAAACTATGTTGTAGCTCAAGAGATCATGGGTTGAACCTGTACTGAATCGTTGGGCCAAACAAACAATAATCAGTGTATAAAAACAAATCTCAACCGTTCAATCTGTGGACATGATTTTCAAGCCATACCTAGCCCAGCTGAGATGCTTGTAGAACTATGTCCAACTCCAAATGCATCATACGCGCTCTCATCCCTCTTTGGGAAGCCTGCTAGGCCTGATGTCTGCCGGATCGTATGCATTCTAGACCTCCTTCCCGTCACTATCTTATGCGCGTAAGCCTTCAATACCAGAATCGCCAGAAAACCGTCGAGATAATTAGTAAAAATCCAATGCATTACATCAGAATAATCATGAGGTGGGCCCACATATGTATGTCAAATGAGGAAGACAGGTCGCTCTATCATTAACTGTTCATTTAGTCGTCCACGTGGCTGGCCGAATGACTAGAGTGGCCTGAATTTTGGGCCATGCTGCATACATGGTGTGGCCCACCAGATAAGATCATTTGAAATTCTCATGAAAACCAAGCTAAACATGTTTACCTGGTGACCCACATCCCAGATGATCTTATCATTGGGCGTGTCGAATACATGGTGCAATGCCACCGTCAGCTCCACCACACCGAGGCTTGAGCTCAGGTGACCGCCCGTCTTTGACACCGTGTACACTATCTCCGACCGGAGCTCATCGGCCAACGTCTTGAGGTCCTGGACAGTGAAAATGAATCAGGTTTACGACGAAAACCCTAGAAATGTTTCAGAGCACTTAAATGCTAAGAAGGCCTCTACAATTACTTCGGTAGAGAGATTCTTCATGTGAATTGGGTAGTTGATAGTGTTTAGAGTTGGAGTTAGAGGCTTTTCTCCGGAGAAATCAAGCGATGGACGGTTCTGATGATGTTGGGGGCCATCTTTGGTGAATGAGATCGCTCTGCCGCTGCCTGAATTGCTGTCCTTGGCAGATGCAATGGTGTAGAACTGCACCCAAAAGAGAAATATGGATTGGGATATTAGCTCAAAAAGTTCCAAATGGAATGTTACATGTGAAAAACGACTTTTGTCGCAACAAATACATGAAAATAAAGGGTTTGCACGGGTGCGTTTGGTTGCACCAAATATCATGATATTTCAGGACTAAATAGTCTAATTTAGTGCAAAATTTCAAGATACTTCCTTAAATTTGGTACAGCCAAACACATCCCACGAAAAAATAAGAGTTCATCACGATTTTAAACCCCACAGTTTTCACTGCCGCAGGTGTATCGGCCCTTATAATGCATGAGATAACATACCGATAATGGATGCGGTCCGTGGGGCCCGCTGTGATGTATGTGTTTTATCCATGCCATCCATCTGTTTTGCCAGTTCATTTTAGGCCATGAGCCCAAAAATGAAGTAGACCAAAGGCTCAAGTGGACCACACCATAGGAAACGGTGGAGATTAAATGCTTGCTGTTGAAAACTTTTTGGGTGGCCACAGAAATTTTGGATCAAGCTGATATTCGTTTTTTGTGGGGCCCATAGAAACTTTTTGGGGGGCCACAGAACAACGGATAGAGGGCGTGGATAAAACACGTACATCAAAGGTGGGCTCCACAGAGTCGGACCGGGTCTCCAGGCAATCCGTGTTAACCGGAAACGGATTGGCTACTCCCCCTGCCACCAGCTCCGTGGCTGATGGCCGGTGCTCTGTGGGCCCCAAAATGATGTATGTGTTTCATCCATTCCGTTCATCCATTTTTACAGATAATTTTATGGCTTGATACAAAAAATTAGAGGGATATAAATCTCAGGTGGACCACACCACATGAAAAAAATTGATTGGATATCCACCATTAAAATATTACTAAGACCTACTATACTGTTTATTTGATATCCAATATGTTGATTAGGTCATACAGGCCCAGACGAAGAGAAAAAACAAAGATCAGCTTTATCCAAAACTTTTATGGCCCCAAAAATGTTTTTAATGGTTTACCCTCATTCAACACTGTTTCCTGTAATGTGGTCCACTTGATATTTGTATATACTCAAATTTTGGATTCATACTGTGAAATGATCTCTAAAAATAGATGGATGGCATGGATGAGACACATACATCATGGTGGGGCCCACAAGCACCGACCACCAGCCATTGGCTGGTGTCAGGGGAGTAGCCAATCCGTTTCCGTGTTAACCCATTTACGCATGGGACGCATGCATCATGTATACCACCCAACCAGCCACACTTTTTTGGGCTCGCGTCATAACATGAGCTGGCACAAATGATGGATGGGTGGATGTCAACCACACAATAGGATGGGCCCCACAGAACTTATTATTGCGTCGGGCTCTCTACAACAGTTGTAGGAAATTCATGTCCGGCATGGTTCTCTTCCAAGATAGATTTCTGAAATGGGGTTTGAATTCCCGCCCATTATATGTGTGCACTGATATATTCTTGTTGCTATTCTTTAAGGATTGAGTATGGAATTTTCTGTAATCGAAAAGGGAAGAAAATAAGGTGAAAATGGAGAAAGAGATTTAAACCTTGCACTTGTTATTGTGAAGAGATTTGCGGGTCGAGCCTAACTTTCTCAATGAATTCTCCAGTGCAAAACCGGATAGCACAAAGATACTGCTTTGCGTGAACACACCAGAGACAGCCATGTATCTACCTTCTACAGAGAGAGAGAGAGAGAGAGAGAGAGAGAGAGAGAGAGAGAGGTAAATGTGTTGGGATAGTGGGAGTGGAGGGGGTTTTAAAGGCAGTGATGGAGAGAGAGAGGAAGGGAATGAAGTGACCATGAAAGTCGGTTCCTCTCGCACGTTGGATTTAGAAACATAAAATATAAAAAAAGAAGTCAGCTTCTCTTATCGGCTCGGATCCGGCTCATCTCACTTTGGCTCAATTGAAAAATGCATATTATTTTTTAAAAAGAAACTTATAATTTTAATATAATCTGGCTTGGTTTTCACAAGACCTTTCCCTATATACCTATGGCTTATGATTTTACTAATGTGGTCTATAAAAGACCTTTCCTTATGTACTAATTATGGCTTACGATTTTACTGTTTAAGTGATGGTCTAGCTATATGTGATGCACTGAGAGATGATGGGCATCAATTGCCATTTTGTTCAAACGTTAGAGAATATAATGCAGTGACAGACGTTTTAGCCCGAACAAGAAGCTTGGGTGTAGGCCACAGGCTACTGCAAAACCGTTCTGATGTCCCGTGGAGGCTAGGGGTGGTTTCTCCATGGACAGGGCCGGTCTAGGGACTGCCCGATGCAGATAGCTTCTGATTGTTGACGTAGGGATGAACATGATGAGGTTGCGATCACCGTCTTCCTCTAGATAACTACTTCGAACCCACGAAGCTTCTCTAGACTCCACATAGAGACTTTTCAACTCCATGAGGAAAAAGTAAGAAAATAGAAATAATATTCATGAAAATTCGTACATTGATTGTTAGATAATAAAAACAAATTCACAACCCTTTAAATAGATATACCAAGCTTTAGAATAAGTTTCGGAATTAAACTACAACTAAAACTCCCTAAAATTCATAACTTACTATAAATAGTAAATTTACTATTTATAGTAATTATCTTATGTGGCTTAACCACGTTATTTTCCTAACTTTTCTAAACACTTTGCATGTTGTACACAACTCCTAAACAAGAAATTCGATCGTCAATCTGATGGCATCTCACAAATTTGACATGGGCAAACCAGCTATGCGGGATTGGTTGGCTAAAGTAGCTCATCCTATCCAAAATCATATATGGTACGTCAACTAACTCATTCCGATTTGTGAGATATGTCTATTTTAAGGTTCTGATGGTCTTGATGATTTCTGCCTCCCATCGGTCCTTCTCTGGTCCATCTTGGACATGAGAGTGTCCGCGACCCGCTCTACATCAGTCCTTTCCACTTCAAAAGAACTCATCCTGCTTCGGTTCATGATACTCGGTTAGGTGCGCCCGGTAACGATACCCGGATTAAAAGTTATGATTAATTTACGGTCCACCTTCTTTTGATCCAACCATGCTAATGTATATGTATCACGTTATACATCAATTGTTTAAAACAATATTGCTCAGTTGCTTTAGGATTTTTTTTTCTTAAATTGTATTTTTTAGGTTAAGGGATCCCTCATGAACGAGCACCAATTGAGGAATTTTATTTTTATTTTTACTTTTAAAGTTTGTTTGGGTTGGGGATGCAGACTAATACTTTGGCTACAGGGTGTTGTAGTTGAAGGCATGTTTTGTTGATCATTTGAGAGCGGTGCAAACCATCCAGGTAGAGAGTTCGGTCAACCGAGGGGGGGGGGGTGACTTTTTTTTTTTTTTGGGTGGGGCTATTTTGATATTGCATCAGCTATCTAAAAATATATAAAAAATCTGTTGTTGGGGCTTATGGTGTTGTCCCATTTAATTATATACTTTGGTTTGATGCAACTGTTTTTTTCTTGGCTACATTTTTTCTGCTGCCATTTGTAGGAGAGTGAATTATTGGGCAGATTTTGTTCCTTGGCATGTAGCTGAATAATGCATTATTTGGGTGTGATATCAGAACTCTGCCAGACAGTAGGCCTCAGGCATTTCTCTGAGTGCTGTTATGTTTTTGGTGGCTGAATTTTTTAAAGAAACTTTGCTACCTTTTGCTTTGGAGGAACGGGCGGCCTTATGTTGTTAACTATTGTCGTCCAAATGTGGAAGAGTTGGTGCCTTGGTTTTGATTTTTTTGCATGTGGCCGCTCGGTTGGTCTGATATGATCATGTGTTGTGGCTAGGAGACTGCCTGGTGGTGTGCTGTCCCACCTAAATTCAAAGTTTTTCTATTAAAGATTTTTGTTAAACTTCTGCTTATATACACTAATATGTAATGGTTCAGGTTCAAAAGATACCATTATTTATGCATATAATTATTTTATATGCCCATAATCATAATCATATTTTATTTTTTTAATGGAGGATTATTAAATTAGTTTTTAAATTTTCGATCTCTAACCTTTGTTTTGAAAACTTGTTTTAGTTGTTTTAATTCCACATCAGAAGTGAAGTGAAGTTGAAATGTGGTTTATATAAGACATTTCCCGTATGCATATTCCTTAAGATTTCACTATGTAAATGATGGTCTAATGAAGTGTGAAGCGTCGAGTGCACATGCATGCATGGGTAGTGAGTATTGGGCTATGGGGTGCCTAGGATAATTGTGGCATGTTTAATGGCCCACTTGGCACTTTCATGGGTTGTGGGTTGTAGGGTTGCTTGGGCGCATTGTAGCGCACTTGATACTTAGCATATTATTGTGCGGGGCTTGGCCAGGCTATTGGGCTTTTATTGTGACCCAATTTTTCTAGATTGATCTATCCATTGGGCCTCAAGCCCAATGAGGTGGATGACAGGTCGTAAAGTCTCCAAACTCACCTGGAAAGATGAAAATTAGTTTCTTAACCCAAAAGCATCCCACAATTATTGCATTATATTGGGACAATATTTGCATAGTTAATATCCTTTTATAAGAGAAGATGGAGATATGTGATGGAATCACTTCAACTTTGTGTTACTTCCTTTCAATTCGTTTTGGACATTTGAAGCAAAGGTCAAGTATTGTGTCTTTAGTGAGTAGTGCAAACTCGTTTAATCCTAAGGATAATGTCACCAAATCTCTTGTATATTTGAGAGGCTTTAATTATCTTCAAGAAGCCTATTTAGTGGTATACACATTTAAGTTACTCTAGATATTTTGAAAGTACAAGGACATTTTTTCGATCTTACTTTTACACACGTGATGCATGTAACATTTTTCACGCAATATCCAATATGTTTATGTACTCCAAAGGTGTAGTACATGTATTAATATAAAAAATGATATGTCACTCATCTATGAAATTCTAAAATTCATAATGAAAGACTACGTATCAACTAATCACTAACTTGTGGACAGTAAGATCTCACAATTTATACAACTTTATTTGATATATTAAAAATAAAAGACAAGAGACATAAAAAATTATATAGCTGATGATATGCCTATATCTATAAGGTAGCTAGATCCTTTTTTCTTCACTAAAATAAAAAAAAAACAGAATTTTCTTCTTTACTAAAATGAGAATAATAAACGAAGATAGAAAGAGAGACGTCTTTAACATGGAAATGTCACATGTCAAATGTCACAAGTAAGACAAAGAGAGACGAACGAGAGACGTCTCCCACACGTACACCACGTCTTTCAATGAGAAATGTGGCCCCAAAAGTCTCATTTACTATACAATCATAATCTTTCATTTCAACGCATAGAATTTCTTGGCTAATAATAGAAATTTGATGGGAAACAAATCAAATAAAGATCCTTATTAAGGTGTGTGAAAATCATGGTCCAATTATAGAGATTCAGGTTGTACCTACATACCCAAATGTCCAATTAGCGACTATGCTCAGCAGTGAAATTTTAAATAAACCATATCATTGAAATAATATGGTGAGATTTTCAAAATATCATTTATTTTAATTTTCATATTTTTATGATAAAAATTTCAATAATAACATACTACAAAAATAATCTAATTCATCGTTTAATTACATATTTTTAAAATTTTAATTATTATTTTATTTTGTATTATTGACGATGCTGTTACTATTCAGAGATAAACTTCAAAATTTGAGAATCTCCCCATTAGCCCCAGGCAACGAGATTTGTCAGTCACAGAAGGAAAACTTGTCCACATGCGTAGCATGTGCGTACACACAGGACCACTCGTTTAAAAGTATACTCCAAATTGGATCTGAAATGTCGAAAGTAACACGACAGGCCTTTTGATTCTGTTTGTAGTACACTGCACAAACGTTTCATGCACGTGAATGGGCCACACCTGCTCGCTGGTATTTAGGAACGCGGATTGTGTAGTTAGGAGTTCACCACGCTATAGTGTGGTGTAGATTCCCAGTGGGGCCCACCGTGTGTATGTGTTTTATCCATGCGGTACATCCATTTTTAAATCTCATTTTAGATAATGAATCTAAAATCGAAGTATATCCAAAGTTCAACTGGAACACACCACAGAAAACAGGAGGTCAATGGCGTCCACCGTTTAAACCTTCTTAGGGATTACAATGATGTTTATTTGTCATCCACCCTGTTCATATGGTCAAAGATACCTGGATGAAGGGAAAATACAAATATCGGCTTGATCCAAAACTTCTGTGGCCCGTAAAGGTTTTTAAACGGTAGGGATTTCAATCCCATTGTTTCCTGTGGCGTGGTCCACTTGAGCTTCGTACATGCTTTGATTTTGGATACATCTCCTAAGATGATGTGGAAAAACATTTGGACGGCGCAGATAAAACACATACCTCACTGTGGTCCCACGGAGAATGCACGCCACACTATAGGCGTGTGAGCTCCTCACTACATAATCTGCGTCCCGCTAATTACGTCCGTACCTTTGACAGGTGACAAATTACTGTCCACTCATAAGCAGTGGATAGTTCATCCTCGTATGCCGCCGGCCTAACAAAACCCACATCTGGAGGAGGTTTTTTGAAAAGTTCTTTTGAAAGGATGGTCCTGACGTACAATTGATTTTTTTAATTGAATACGAAGCATTATAAAATTTTTATTTTCAGTGGTCCAGATTCAACTGTAAATGCCTATGGTCAGAGCCATCCGTTCAGCGTGTGTGTATACACACACATGGGAAATGGTACTACGAGGTCCAACTCACGGGAACTTCACATGAGGTCGAGCTGTGTGGGACCCACCCTGATGTGTGTGGAACATCACTGCCGTGCATTTTAAGATCATTTATACAAAAATAGTTCCAATTAACAATTCGATCCTTTTATTTGTTATGGATGGTCAGGGATTGCTTATTTTTTAAAGAACCACCTTTTCTAGTCAATCGTAACCATCTAATTCATAGCTTGGGAAAAAGATGGCTATAGAAAATAAGACCAAAAACGAGGATGTATTAGATCATCTGATTAGTGTGATTTTTCATTAATATATATAGTAGGAAAAAACATTCTAAGGCGGTTCACATTAATTGATTGGACTGTCCAATTGAATTGATGCAACTAGGAGCCTTAGAGAATTTCTCAAATTTACTTTTATCTGTTGAGCCATGAGCCATGCAAAGCTCCGCTCTGACTCATGCAGCGAGCCAAAACCAGGTTTCATTTTCATTGGACGTATAAGGAAGACCGGGTCCAAACGTCGGCACGTAGAATAGACCCATCACGTGAACTTCGTGCTTTTCAAAGGTGAATTATTTAAAATATGGCCCACGACATGCATGCAACATGAGAAACACGGCCGTTTGAAAGATCACCGTCCATATATATAAGTAGGTCAAAGAGCAGGATTCGGGTCCAGTACTCCCAAATTCGAACCCGTTTTTTTAATTGTATTTGCGTCCTATCTATGGTTAATAGACTCGGTGACTCGGATGGATTTATTAAGCACTGAGTCAAGTTGTGACTAACCCAAGTTGAGGCTGAATCTCCCTGACTCGCTAACTACTCTTGTGCTAAACGGGAGCTGATCGGGTTTTACCCAGGTAATACCGTAGGGGGTTTTTTCCTGGTCATAGGGCCCGCCTTGATGTATGTATTATATATCCAGGCCGTCCATCAGCTCTTTTCAGCTCATCTTAGGGCATGGTCCCAATTCCGATCCCTAATCCCAAGTAGTGAGCTAAGGGCAACAAATGAGCCACATTACCAGAGTCTCTCATGATTCACTCGCCCGAGTCACTCACCATACTTTGTCAAATCATTGTCTCGAATTGTTGGCTTGGATATCAATTCAGATTCCTATTTCAAGGGAGGGACGCACATTGCGTCCTACCTAGCCCGCCTTTGGGCCCAAATGGGTTGTTTTGTGTGCGGGCCTACCATGATGTATTTCTATATCCAAGCCAGCCATTCCTTTTCTCATATCATTTGAATGCATGAACAATAAATTGAGGCAAAACCAACGCTTAATTTGACCACACAAAAAAATAAGCTTGGTTGCATTAAATGCCAATTGTTGATGCAGTTTTTCTGCAGACCATGTACGTATGTTTTTCTTGAATCTGCACAAGCAATGGTGAGAGACAAATGAGGCCCTGGTTCATTTGGGAGACTTTCCGATGCCTATGTCAGGCTCGTGGTCTAAGAAGGATCTCCAAAAAAAAAGATCAACGTGGTGATTAGGGTTTTGTGAATGTACCTTTCTGGTGAAGCGCATCACTATGTTTATAGGAAAGGGAGAGATACACCGCAGAGGGACTCTCTCCAATTGCATTGGAGATTTGATATGATACAGGATCTTTCCAAGATTTTAGAATCTCGAGAACATCGTGATCTGATCTTATCTCTTCGATATCTTAAGAGAGATCATCTTCGGGATTCATAAGATTCTTCAAACGTTGGCTCGATTTTGGGTCGGATCTGGGTTGGGAGCCGTTTTGGAAGACTCAGCCCTCCTTATAACTCAAGCTTTAAGATCTTTCAAGATGCCCCAACCATGCCGAGGAAATTATTCTGGATTATGACAGATTTGTGACTAGGCTATGACCGATCTGTGATCATCTTATATTCAATTTTCAATCGATCTATGGTCGATCTATGACCGAGCTATGGTTGGTCTATGATCGTCCTGTGATCAATCTATAGATGACCTGCGATCGGCCTATAACCGAGATATGGTTAATTTGTGACTGATCTTTGATCGAGCTATGGTCGATCCTTAATCGACCCTTCGCCGACCCATAAATTATGTCGGTCTTTTGAGCCCTTTTTGGGCTTTCAGGGTGCTCGTGTTGGCGGTTGGCCTGCTCTTACATTTAGGGGTCGTACTAAGCTTGGACCATAATAGGTCCGGGTCATTTTAAAAAAATTGGTCTATTTCATAAGCATCGAACTTGCATATTTTTCCTCAACACCAATTACATAAAATGCAAGAGCCATCCTTGGTGTGGTCCATTTAAGCGTTGGATCTGAGTATTTTCGTGTTTATGTCTTAAACTGTTATGAGAAAAGGGATGGACGGCATGGATAAATAGACACATCACGGTAGGCCCACCCACATAACTGCCCCGTTCGGGGCTAGAGACAGGCGTCATATTCCGAGATGCCCACAGCATTCGTGTGAGAAATCATTTAATAGGCCAACTGCATGGAAACCGTACATGCATACGTGAATTCCTTGGCATTGCCATCTGTATCTCCACCCATCTGGAACAACTATTAAATCCCTATTTAATAACCATAGCAATCCATCGGTCCTAAACATGCATGTTGACCAGACCTATTGTCTATGAACAGGAAACCGTGGGATTGAACGCCCACCAATGAAAACCTTCTTGGGCCCATAGACATTTTGTATCAGGCCGAAATTTGTGTTTTACCTTCATCCCTGTGAGAATGACCTTGCGAACGGGTTGGATGGCATATAAACATTACGGTGGGCCACAGAAAGGCTGTATGGCCGGTGTTTCCGTCTCCACTGTTTCCTGTGGCGTGGCCCACTTGAGTTTTGGATAAGCCTTATTCTTTGTTTTGTATCTAACACGAGATCCTTAAGCCAATGGAAGGCATGGATGACTCACACAGACATCACAGTCTAAAGCTTTCTCCATCCGAGGAATCACTGCACAACTGTTTTAACCGAGAGCGGATTAGGTGCACCCCAGGCCTCACCCAAGACGGTGCATCCCTTACCTTGGGCCCACCTTAATGTATGTATTATATATCCACACCGTCCATCTATTTTTTCATATCCTTTTAGGGTTTGTGCCCAAAAATTAAGAAGATCCAAATCTAAAGTGGATCATACTATAAGAAGCAGTGATGATTCAAAACCCTACCATTAAAAACTTTCTAGGGTCGACCGTAATATTCCTGTAATTTTTATTTTCCATCCAACTTAGATGAAAGGAAAAAATAAATATCAGATATATTCAAAAGTTGTGTGGCTCTGGTCAATCACTATTATTTAATAGGATAAAGTTCATAGATTTGAATCTTCTTCGTTTATGAGACCCTGTGATAAACGGATATACTGCGAGGGTGGGGACGCACTTATTCTGTTACTGTTTTAAATTAACAACGTGTAACATGGACGCTGACAGTGACTTGAGTGTGATGGGATTTGATTTAGCCGCCTAACGTGTAGACGTAACAACTTTCAAACATGTACTGACAGCCTACATGCAGCCCAATTCAATGCAGTCATGTCAGTGTGACATCAACAGTGTCAGGTCACAGCATAATAAGCGTTTTAAGTAAGAAGCACTTGACAAATAACAAATATCACCTGGCAGGTTTTAATGGGATGATAGCAATATCAGAGCCAGGCATGCCATCCACCTCCGACTGAGTAAATTCTGTCATGGCCTGTTTGATTTTCTAATAATGAGTTAATTCAAAGTAAATGGTTAATATTTGGTTAGATTTTAAAGGTGATGTTAACCGCCACCTTTCCTTTATAACACTTCTCACGTCATGCGTCACCGGAGAAAAATGTTAAGTCATGGGATCCAACATGATTTGCTTGTCTTAAACACACAGTCCATCCCTTTAGCCGACTCATTTTAGGGCATGAGACGACAAAATGAAGCAGATCCCAGGATCAAGTGGACCACAACATAGGAAACAATGGAAATTGAACTCCAACCATTGAAACCTTCCCGAGGACTCCAAAAGTTTTGGATCAAACTGATATTTTTGTTTCCCTTTTATTCGTGACTATGTGACCATATGAACAGGTTGGATGACAAATAAACATCAATGTGGGCCCCAGGGAGAAAACCGCTTTCAACCATGTGATAAGGCTGCTTTTCAAAACGTAATTCTGGATGAATTTCAAACAGGTGAGGAAAGTAATAATTACTTATTTCCCTATATTTACAAAGAAAAATAAAAATCAAACAACCTTTAGCCCACCCTAAATGTATGTGGTTTCTCTGCACTGTCTTTGTGTTTCCCAACTCATTTAATTAAGGGATTAGGACCAAAATTGAAGAATATCAAAAGCTAAAGTCAACCATACCATAGGAAACGATGATGATTTGGATAGTGGAAACCATGCTAAGCTCTGCAGTAATGTTTCTTTGTCATCTAACCTGTTTATAAGATCATAAAAGCATGAAAGAAATGGAAAACACAAATATAACCTTGATCTAAAACTTTTGTGACCATCAAGAATTTTTCAATTGTAAATGTTCAATTCACACTGTTTCCATGGATGGTTCATTTCAGCTTTGGATATGCTTTATTTTTGGACTCAGCCACTAAAATTATATGGTAAAATGAATGGAATGAGTGGATACAATATATAAATCATGGTGGATCCATGGAGTTTATGTTATATTTTGTTTTAAAATAATATTAAAATTTGAATTTTCAAATTTTCGGTGATTTTCCTCCATTTTTGAAAAGTTGTGGTACTTTTGAGTTGTGAGTTTTGTCCCACATCGAATTTGACAAAGTAAACTATCTTGTATATAAGATAGTATTTTTGTCTAGGGCTTGAGCCCCTTTCAGGGGGCATGTGGATTTGGTCCTGTGGAGGGGATATGCCAATAGATCTAATTTATGCCATTGACCACACACGCGCGCGCGCCGAGCCGAGTCCGTGTGCGTGTGCGTGTGCGCGTACGTGACGCGACGCGACGCGACGGGCTGGGCTGGGCATGAGCGCGGGTGCGGTGTGAGTGTACTCGCGTGGGTGTGTGTATGGGTACTCGCAGGACTTTATGTGAGAGAGTGTACTCATACTTGCGCCTTTTCATTTTAAACCAGAGAGATGCATCCTTTTCGGTTGGTCGCCCCTGTTGGGTTTAAACCCAACGGACCTAACCTTTTGTAAAGGGTGCTTATGCACCATTTCGGAGTCTATATAAAGACTACCGATTCCAGTTTCAAATATACGAAAAATTCTTCTCTTATAAAACGCTCTCTGATATTCGGTTTTAAGCATTTTTCTACTGAATAAATCGCTGAGTCAACTCAGTACTTTCGGATTAAACTGCAAGTGGTTCGAGCCCGTGTACAGTGAGTGCACCGCTGGGACCGGGTCATAGTCGTTGTATCCTAGAGGTCAATTGCTCTGGAAACCTGTTGCACTTGGGACGCTGTCCAAGGGGAGCAAATTCGATTTCAAGCCGAGTGACTCAGTCATGCCTCGACTTAATTCAATAAGTTCTTCTTTCTCAAAATTTTATTTTTCTTTTTTGGTTCTCGATTTTAATAGTCTATTTAATTCAACCAAATATTCCAACAATTTACCCAGTATGCGTAAGGCTTGTTTGGCCGGATGGATCCCATGGGATTAGGAGGGATGGGATGGATTTTAAGGTAATGATGATGGTGTTAGAGGATTGGTTTAAGATCCATGGGATTGCTATATCCCGAGACAAGTTCACCAAGTCTGTTTGCTATGCTCGGCATATCCCGAGATTTTACCTTCCAATCCCTTCCAATCCGTCCAACCAAACACGCCCCAGGCACGATTGAACAAGATTAGGAGGGATGGGATCAATTTTAAGGTAATGATGGTGATGTCAGTGGATTGGTTTAAGATCCATGGGTTTGCTATATCCCGGGACAAGTTCATCGAGTCTATTTGGCTCATTTGGCATATCCCGAGATTTTACCATCCCATCCCTCTTAATCCTCCCGGCTTTAGTTACTCACTATGCAATCCGATTCCCTGACTGACGGGAAGCGAATTGGCTACCACACACCACTAACATGGGCCGGTGTGGGTGTGTGTTGTGCAAAGGCTGTCATTCCTGCTCAGCTCCAGTTATACCTACTGTTCAAAGGATATCAAAATTACATGGGCCCTACTATTATGTATTTATTTATCCATACTGTTAATTCATTCGACATGATGATTTAGCTCGTGAGCCCAAAAATAAGTCATATCTAAAGCTTAAGTGAACCACACCATAAATAGCATTGGGGGTAATAATTCTCACTGTTAAAACATTTGTAGCGCCATCATAATGTTTATTTTCCATCTAATTTGTTTGTAAGGTCACACAGACGTGGACGAGGAGGAGAAACAAATATCATATTGATCCAAAATTTATGTCACCCCCGAATGGGTTTCAATGGTAGACATTCAATCTCCACTACTTTTTTGCAGTGTGGTCCACTGGATCTTTGGATCTATCTTATTTTTCAGCTCAAGCCTTATGATGAGCTCGTCGAATGTACCAACAGTTTGGATATAACACATGCCTTGTGATGTGTTCACTCCCCAAGTATAGGGTTGTGATGTAGTAATAAACTCGGTAAGACCGAGGTCGAATCCACAGGGACTGATACCTGTACGTTATCTGAAACCAAGTAGAACTAGAACTAGACTAAGATGTGATCTAACCAAATAGAATTTTAAGGAATAATTGTGGAATAATTATCTAAAACTTTAAACAATTCAAGGAAGGGAAACTAGGGATTCAGAGGATCCACTCGTAGAGATCAGGGAGATCTTATGCTTGCATCAAGGATTATGGAATTAAGTTGAACTTACTTGATCTGGTTTTCAAAAGATGAAAGGTATATGAATTAGAATGGATTCCATCATCTAACCATGCCCAGGCGACAAAGCAAACAACAAGATTAAACTAATTACCAACCAATCAACAGTGCATGAAAGTTAGGAAGGGTACTATCATCCAACCATGCCCAAGAGACGATGGTGAACAACAGGGCCTCCTGACGTCATAAACATTTAAAAGAGAAAAAGAAATATTCAAAGCCATTGCAAACCCATTGTAATTTCAATACAACAGACCATTAAAGACCGAGAAAATATTCCTTTAATAATCAACTTAAAATCAAATTAAGTTCGAAATTTAAATTAAATGCATAGAATAGACTCTCCCATCTCGCATAGCTTCACCTCTTAGCCCTAGCTAAGAGGTTTAGCCACACATGAATGGCCTGAACAAATCAAATAAAAAGAGAAAGAAAAGAACAAGAAGGAGAGAAAAGAAGAACCAGCTTCACGTCCAGCCCCCTGTACTCTCTCCCGCTCCTTCACGTTTTCTCTATCCTTTTGTCTTGCTTCTCACGTCCCTGCCCCAAAAAAAACTGTTCCTTTTCTCTCCTTTTCTTCTCTCCTCTTATACGCAACCGAAGATGGTGGCTGACTGATTTACGCAGAGAGCTTTTTCCGCAGCTTCTTTCACAGCCGTGCGCAAGAACAAGAACCGACACTTCTTGGCGCCATTATATCTCTGCAAAACGGAACCTGCTACTTGATCTGATCCATTCAGTCAGCTTGGCATCAATCGGTTGCACCTTGAGAGGTGTTTGGACGGCCAGGATCATTGTTCTGAACCTGGCCACGATCGCCGAATGGACTGGAACGTCCGGGTCTCTAGGACGCTGTTTCCATGCGTACACGCGTATGGTTCTGAAAAAACACCATGTGTCCGGTCTTGTCTACCTCCTGGGATGAATGGACGGTCCAGATGGACGGGCCGACCCCTGCTATGATCACAGAATGGCCCCGATTGGTCGGGCGTGCGCGGGCTGCGTAAACAGGGCCTGAGACTATCGGCGCTGGACTCTCGGTGGGGCCCACTTACCTTGTCGCTTGAGAAATCCAAACCGTCCACCAGATTCCCCTAAAAATTTCGGTCGAGTATGGGTTGTTTGGATCGGTTTTGGTGCGGCCCAGAGAATCTTTCTTGCTACCGTTTGTTCTGTGTTTGAACTGCTGGAACCCTATCATTACTGTTTTATCGCATTTTGCCACCTAGGCCTTAATGGCATGGGCCATATGAATCTCATGGACGGTCCGGATCAGCTCATTACATCACGGTGGTGGGTCACAAGAATCACCCGCAACCTCTGTTTCTTCCGCAGGAACGAATTCGAGTTGGAGAGGGAGAGCTCGGTCAAGAGACGGTTTGACCGAGCTCTGCATTGCCGTGCACGGCCAGTGCACATGTACACCATGCACACTCGTCTCATATGGGGTCCACGTATGAAGTTTTCGAGAAATCTGCACCGTCCATCTGGTTCTTCACATGATTTAAGGTGTTGAGACCGAAGATGAGGTGTATCTAAAGATCAGGTGGGCCCCAGATCAGTAATTTGTGGGCTGATCTGTCCGTTGGGCCACTTTCACAGTGATCCAGGAGCTGAAATTTTACGTGTACGGTTCATTTATGGTCCTCAGGCCACGTATGGAGTTTTGAACTGATCAGATGGTGGGAACCCTATGATCTTGCATTCTGGACACTTTTCAGGCCACTTGAGTTTCAATTTCTCGATTTTCTTGGATCCCTGGCGTGCAAATCTGTCGATCTTGGTCTCCTAGGGTCCGTCCCATGCTCTGGTGCTTTCAGACCGTTAAATCCATGCTTTTAGTAACCTTTCCCAGTCCAGGCTCGTGAATACGCCCTGCATCACAAACATGATTAAATCAGGCTGTTAAACCGTACTATGTTCGTAAATCCAGGCAGTAACTGGGTCTGATATGCAATATTTGACCCTAACACAACCCCCAACCAGCATCTTGCTAGTCCCGAGCAAGGTATGCGAAAAATAAGTTGAGAAATACAGGACAATTTCTACAAACTCAAGAGATTTATGAAAAACAATTCAGATACTCGAATTCTAAGATTCATGAGTGTTGGCATTACTTTCTCCTGAAATCAAGCTCACAGTAAACTTCATAATCAAGCTCAAATATTAATCCATTAATTAGAACGATTCTAAATATTTAGTTCCATGGGTGTATCGTGTAATCTCGGCTTATCATTAAGGTTCACTTCTTAATTTTATGATATTATCGGTAAACACTAAGATAATTCATAATAACTCAAATTTTCCTCACGGATCATCTTTTCATTAATCGACCTTTGATATATATATTTTTTTCATTAAAATACCGCCAAGGGGGGGAATCAAATCTTCACCTGTAGGGAGCAAACTTATGATGAAGACCATTGCCCACCCCTTTCCGCCGGCTACTTTGGGAAATTGAACCCTCACCTATAGGGAGCAAACCTATGGTGAAGGTTATTCACCTAATCCCTTCAATTTTCTCAGGCCGGTTCCTTTCATGCTTAGTGAGTACCAAGTAAATCCTTCAATATCAAACTGAAACCTTAATGAAAAGCGAGATGTGACATGTGAGATTATAACTCAATCAATGTTTACAACTTCTAATTCTGGATTAACAATTCAAACTTAATTATGTAATCCAACAGATACTGAATCCAAGAGTCTTAAATTTCCAACATCATGTATCTTGAATATTCCGAGTGCCCTAGACGGCTGTCAAAATCCATTCGAATTCACGAGAAAGTTCAGAAAATTAAAAATTTTCACAACTTTTGCTCAAGACCAAGAAAACACTGATTAGGAAACCTAATCTCCCACCCCCAACCAAAAATCTACATTGTCCTCAATGTAAAAGAAATAGACATGCAATGCACATGGGACAACGAAAATATAGGAGGAGTGATGGAAAGATAATACCTGGACGAAAGAATCAAGAGGCTTTTCAAAGATATCTACGTAAGAGCGGGTTAGCACTGTTGAGGGTCAAATATTACATATCAGACCCAGTTATTGCCTGGATTTATGAACATGGTACCATTGAATAGCCCATTTTAATCATGTTTGTGTTGCAAGGTGGAATTGCGAGCTGAGACTGGATCGGGATGCTAAAAGCACGGATTTAACGTTCAAAATGTACCAAGGTAAGGGACGAACTCCAGGGGACCAAGATCGACGGAACTACACGCCGGGGATTCGCGAAAATTGAGAAACTGAAGCTCAAGTGGCCCGAAATTGGTCCAGAATGCAAGATCACAGGGTTCCCACCATCTGTTTAGCTCGAAACTTTATACATGGCTCGAGGACCAAAAACTAACCGTACACGTCAAATTTCAGCCATTGGATCCCTCTGAAAGTGGCCCAATGGACAGATCAGCCCCTTTAATCGTTATGTGGGGCCCGCCTAATATCTGGATATGCTTCAAAATTGGTCTAGACGGTCTAAATGATATGACAGAATGGATGGACGGAACGGATTTCTCACGAACATCACGATGAACCCATATGTACATTGCATGTACATAGGGTACATGTGCACGAGAAGTGCACCGGACGGAGAGTCCGGTCAAACCACGGACTGACCCGAAGTCCGTTTGTTTAAAAGAAACAGCGTCCGATGCTGTTTCGACGGACGATCTCTGTGGGCCCCACTCGCTCTTAATTTCGATGATCCGACCCGTTCACATGCCTTATAAGATGGCCAAGACCAACGCCTAGGTGTCTTTTTGGCCACTATATAAGTGTCTTCATGATCCCAGCCGTTAAACGCAGGATGGATGGCGGAGTAGAAGATCTTGTGTACCCCATCGATTTCACTCCAAAAATCACCATTCCCGAATGGTTTTTCACAAGGATTTCAATGGACGGTGTTGATTTCTCAACCAAATTCAATCATGGCCTCCACCAACATCCCAGCGCAAGAAGCGCGCAAGCTCTGTTGCGCGCAGCCGAGACTTTCGGGCCATTCCCTGATCAAGATGGTGATCGGATCAGCAATCCAAACCGTTCATTCTCATCAACAGGGAGCCGTGACCACCACCAAGAAGTCTGATTCTGATTTTGGACGATCAGTCGTCCAAAATCTCAAGCCAAACGCGGGTTGATCGCGGGTCCTCCGCCTGTTGCTGCGAAAGTTTTTTTATTCCGACTCCAACACGTTCTCTTGTGCGGAAGACTTCCGCCTAGAGTGGGGAAATTCGGCTCCGACGAGTTCTATAAAGGGAGATGAATGGAGGTTTTGCAAGGAGGACGGGGGCGGGAGAGAGTACAGGGGAGGCTTGCTACTACACGTGAGCTTGGAGGGAAGCTGGTTAGCTTGGTGGTCGGCTGGAACGTTAGACAGGGGGCTGGACGTGAAAGGGAAGCTGGAGCCGTGGAGCATGCTGGGAAAGAGAGGCTTTGGACAGGAGCAAAAGGGGAGTTTTGGCTAGACGTGAAGCTGGTTTTTCCTTTCCTTCTTGTTCTTTTCTTTCTCTTTTTATTTCTATCTTCATTTGCTTTGTTCAGCCCATTCATGTGTGGCTAAACCTCTTAGCTAGGGCTAAGAGGTGAAGTCTGTAACGAGATGGGAGATACTGTTTCATGCGTTTAATTTAAATTTCTGAACTGAATTTGATTTTAAGTTGATTATTAAATGAATATTTTCTTAGTCTTTAATGGTCTGTTGTGACTGAAATTACAATGGGTTTGCAATGGCTTTGAATATTTCTTTTTCCCTTTTGATGTTTATGACGTCAGGAGGCCCTGTTGTTCACCATCGTCTCCTGGGCATGGTTAGATGATGGTACCCTTCCTGACCTTCATGGCATGTTGATTGGTTGGTAATTAGTTTAATTCTTTTGTTAACTTTGTCTCCTGGGCATGGTGTGGTGATGGAATCCATTCTAATTCATATACCTTTCATCTCTTTAAAATTATATCAGAAGAAGTTCAGTTTAATTTTCATGATTTTTGAAGCAGGCATAAGATCTCCCTGATCTCTACAAGTGGATCCTCTGAATCCTTAGTTTCCTTCTTCTGAATTCCTTAAAGTTTTAGATAATTATTCTACAATTATTCCTTAAATTCTATTTGGTGTAGATCACATCTTAGTCTAGTTCTAGTTCTACTTGGTTTCAGATAACGTACAGGTATCAGTCCCTGTGGATTCGACCTCGGTCTTACCGAGTTTATTACTACATCACAACCCTATACTTGGGGAGTGAACAAGTACAAGAGAGAAACCAACATAATAAAAAATAAAAATAACAAAAATAAAATCCTACCTATACCACTTTCGCAGGTGCTCTCGATTGCATTTAGCGTATGCAATAAGCCTTTAAACCCCTAGGTTGCCCCTAGTGGACGAGTTGTAGTCTCGTGAGGGTTTGAAGTAATGTTACCCACAAACATTGAAATAACTAATGAAATGAAGAGCTGGGTTGCCTCCCAGGAGCGCTAAGTTTACCGTCTTCAGCCAGACAAATAAAGCAACTACCCTAATCCTATGAAAGCGATAAACTTACCTGCACCTCTATCAGACTAGGAGATCAATCCTGGTAAATAGGAGCAGTCAGAGGTATGGACATGTCCTCTGAATCAAATTTCTCGACAAATGATTTCAATCGATGTCCATTGACTTTAAACTCCTTGCCATTGTCGGGATCTCTAATTTCAACGGCCCCATGAGGAAAAACAGTAACAACAATGTAAGGGTCGGTCCAACGGGATCGAAGCTTACCCGGAAAGAGATGTAATCGAGAATTGTACAAAAGGACCTTCTGACCAGGCGTGAATGATTTTCGTAAATTGTGTTGGTCATGAAATACTTTCATCTTGTCCTTGTAAATTCTTGAATTATCGTATGCATCATTTCGGATTTCCTCAAGTTCATTCAATTGAAGTTTGCGTAGCGAGCCAGCGTTGTCCAGATTGAAATTAAAATTTTTGATCGCCCAGTATGCTTTATGTTCCAGCTCCACAGGCAAGTGACAAGCTTTCCCATAGACAAGTCTAAAGGGAGACATTCCAATAGGGGTTTTAAAGGCAGTACGGTATGCCCATAAGGCATCGGTCAATCGGATTGACCAATCCTCATGGTCAGGGTTAACCGTTTTCTCCAAAATATGTTTAATTTTTCTATTAGAAATCTCAGCTTGCCCACTTGTCTGTGGGTGATATGGGGTGCTCACCCTATGAGAGATACCGTATTTCTTCATTAAGCTCTCAAATGGTTTATTACAAAAGTGTGAGCCCCCATCACTAATGATGGCTCGAGGCGTTCCGAATCGAGAAATGATGTTTTCTTTTAGGAATTTAATGACCGTGCGATGGTCATTAGTTCGACACGGAATCGCTTTGACCCATTTAGTAACATAATCCACAGCGAGCAACATGTACAGATTTCCAAACGATTAGGGGAATGGTCCCATGAAATCGATGCCCCAGCAATCAAATGCTTCAATGATAAGGATGGGGTTCAAAGGCATCATATTTCAACGGGACAATGCTCCCAATTTCTGACAACGCTCACAAGCTTTACAAAACTCATGAGTGTTCCTAAACATGGTGGGCCAGTAAAAACCATACTGCAGAATCTTGGCCATGGTCTTTTTAGTAGAAAAGTGACCACCACAGGCCTGTGAGTGACAGAAGGAGATGACGCTCTGATGCTCATCGTCTGGTACACATCTCCTTAGGATTTAGTCTGGGCAATATTTAAATAAATAAGGATCATCCCAGAAGAAGTTGCGCACCTCGGTGAAGAATTTCTTCTTATCCTGCGCAGTCCACTGTGTCGGTATGGTACCTATAGCAAGATAATTAGCAATATCAGCGAACTAAGGTGAATGGGAGACTCTGAACAGTTGTTCATCAGGGAACATGTCGTTGATATGGGTCATCTCAAGGGGATCAGAGGTATTAAGGCGAGAAAGGTGATCGGCCACAACGTTTTCTACTCCCTTTTTATCTTTAATTTCCAAATCAAATTCTTGGAGTAGAAGAATCCATCGTATCAAACGGGACTTAGAATCATTCTTAGAGAAAAGATACTTAAGTGCCGCATGATCTGTGTAGATAATAATCTTAGATTCGATCAAGTAGGACCTAAATTTGTCCAAGGCGAACACTACAGCTAAGAGTTCTTTTTCCGTAGTCGAGTAGTTCACTTGGGCAGAATTTAAAGTTCTACTCGCGTAATGAATGACGTAGGGCCTCTTATCTTTTCTCTGGCCTAGGACCGCCCCAAGCGCATAATCAGAAGCGTCGCACATAAGCTCAAAAGGAAGGTTCCAGTCGGGTGGCTGCATGATAGGTGCAGTGGTTAACGTGCCCTTAAGCTTGGTGAAAGCTTCCTGGCATTACTCAGTCCACTCGTACGGAGCATCCTTTTGAAGAAGATTACATAAAGGATGAGAGAGGAGACTAAAGTCCTTTATGAATCGCCTGTAAAATCCTGCGTGTCCTAAGAAGGATCGCACGTCTCTGATGTTCTTGGGTGGAGGTAGGTTAGAGATAAGATCGATTTTTGCCTTATCTACCTCGATTCCCTTGGACGAGATGATATGCCCAAGGACAATTCCCTTCTAAACCATGAAATGACACTTCTCCCAATTAAGTACCAAGTTCTTTTCTTCACATCTTTTCAGCACACATTTAAGACTTTCTAAGCACTTGCTGAAAGATGGACCATAAACGGAGAAATCGTCCATGAAGACCTCTAGCTATTGCCCCACCATATCAGAAAAGATACTAAGCATACATCGCTGAAAGGTGGCAGGGGCATTACATAGTCCGAATGGCATCCTTCGATAGGCAAAGGTTCCGTAGGGACATGTAAATGTGGTCTTTTCCTGGTCTTCAGGGGCTATCTCTATCTGGTTGTAGCCCGAATACCCGTTAAGGAAACTGTAATAGGAATGACCAGCTAACCTTTCCAGGATCTGATCAATGAATGGTAAAGGAAAGTGGTCTTTCCTCGTGACGGTATTCAACTTCCTGCAGTCAATGCACATTCTCCAACCAGTAGTGACTCTAGTTGGTACGAGTTCATTATTGGCATTAGCTACGATGGTGATTCTAGACTTCTTAGGGACCACTTGAGTTGGACTCACCCATTGACTATCAGATATAGGGTATATGATACCCACGTCCAATAGTTTAAGAACCTCAGCTTTAACCACTTCCTTCATGTTTGGATTTAGTCTACGTTGTGGTTGCCGAGCAGTTTTTGCATTATCCTCAAGATATATGCGGTGAGTACAAATCGAGGGATCGATTCCCTTGAGGTCCGCTATCGTCCATCCCAGGGCTCCTTTATGCTTAATGAGAGTGGATATGAGCATACTCTCCTGTTCTTTCTCCAGGTGGGCAGAGATCACCACCGGGTATGTCTCATCTTGATCTAAATAGGCATATTTCAAATCAGAGGGCAAAGGTTTTAGGTCAAGCTTTGGCGGCTTGAGGTTAGACGGTAGAGGCACTATATCGGTTTGTGGCAATTCTTCAAATTGTGGCCTCCACCTGTTAACTTCAAGTACCGGTGCAGTATCAAGCAAGGCGCACGTCTCCCTAATCATGTCATCATCAAAATCATGGGAGTGGGCCAGGCACGTCTCTAGATGGTCGGAAGATAAGGTTAGGGGTGTCGTATCTTCCACGAAAGAGTCAATCATGTTAATGTCGTGGAAATCGTCATCATCCTCTGAGTTGCTGCCGTTATTGAAAAAAATGTTTAACTCCAATGTCAATTTTTCAAAAGACAGTCATGACACCATTCCTGCAATTGATAATTGCATTTGACGTGGCAAGGAATGGGCGACCAAGAATGACGGGAATCTGAGTGCTCATGTTATTGATGGGTTCGGTGTCCAGGATGATAAAATCTACAGGGTAGTAAAATCTATCGACCTGGACTAACACATCTTCGATTATCCCTCTTAGTACACGAACAGAGCGATCAGCAAGTTGTAGTGTGGTTAGGGTGGGTTTTAATTCACCCAAACCTAACTGTTTGTATACCGAGTAGGGAATCAGATTGACGCTCGCTCCTAAGTCAAGAAGTGCGTGATCAATTCGATGGTTTCCGATTACACATGATATGGTTGGGCTACCGGGATCTTTGAATTTCTGTGGCACGTCTTACTTCAGGATAGCACTCACTTTCTCAGTCAAGAAGATTTTCTTTTGAATAATTTTTCATCTTTTGGTTGTGCATAAGTCTTTCAGAAATTTGGTATATGAAGGAATCTGTTTCACGACATCAAGTAGAGGAATGTTAACTTTCACTTGTTTCAACACCTCTAGGATATCCTGAGAGTTAGAGAGAGGTTTTGGTGAAACCAACCGTTGGGGGAATGGAGCAACTGGTTTCTCTAGAAGTTCCGGTTCTAATTTTTGTGGGGCATCGCTAGCTCCATCATTGTTATCCTCTTCTGGTTCTTGAGGCTTTTAGGGCTTAACCGGAAGAGTTTTATCAATGATCTTTCCACTCCTAAGAGTGGTGATGGATTTAGCGTGCCCCATCTGATTTGAAGAACTGGGATCATTAATCTCGCACTGCGGTTTAGGATTGGGGAGAGGTTGTGCAGGAAGCATCCCTTTTTCTATAACCGTCATACGAGAATCTATCTTCTGCATAAAATCTGTAATTCCCCGCATAGCCTGAGCCAGCTCTTGTATGGAATTTTGAACCGGTTCCTCTTGAGGTTTCACTTGATTTGGATTTTGATTGAAGAAACCTGGAGGAGTAGCCGTTTGTCCATTCCTCCAACTAAAGTTTGGATGATTTTTCCAACCAAGATTGTATGTATTGGAGTTAGGTCCAGTAAAAGGTCTTTGATAGTTGTTTACGGCATTGGCTTGTTCATTCAACACTCCTCGAAAGGCGGGTATTGTAGGACAATTTTCAGTTGTATGAATGTTCCGCAAACAATTTCATTAACCTTATCCTTCTTTCCTTCCATGGCCTCAACTTTCCTTATGAGCGTAGTCACTTTACACTTGAGATCATCCTCTTCTTTCAAAAGATATAATCCACCTTTCTCCTTTAATTGAGTCGGCCTAGACGTGGTGTTCGCCATTGGGTAATAGTCCCATGATTGTATTTTTTCAGCGAGACTATCGAGGTAATCCCATACCTCGTCAACATCTTTATTAATGAACTCTACATTACACATTGTCTCGACCATTTGGCGCATGGAAGATGTCAGTCCATCATAGAAAAAATTTGTAATGTGCCACGTTTCAAATCCGTGTTGTGGGCATGAACTGACTAAATCTTTGAATCTTTCCCAACATTGGAAGAATGTTTCATCTTCCTTTTGGGCAAAGTTCATGATTGCTTTTCTGAGGGTAATCGTTTTATGATGTGGGAAGAATTTTTTTATGAATTCCCTCTGCATGTCGTTCCATGTGCCAATTGGAGGCCCTCAGTTGCAGACTTGCAAAATAAAACAAAATAAGTTAGATTCTAAAAAGAGAAGAATAATCCTTTAAAAGAAAGATAGAAGTGAACTAGCTTCTAAAAGAAGAGAGCCCTAAACTAGAAAGTAAATTAAAAAGAGAACTGAAAAATAGAAAGTAGAGAAGAAGCTTAACCGAATTAGAAATTTCTATCTTAAAGGCCTACAAAATAGGAAGGTTAGTTTCTAAACTAAAATTCTACAATTAGAAAGTTACTAAAAATAAAAATAGAAAGTTAATTTCTAAGAAGGGAAATAACTAACCTAGTTTCTAAAAACAAAAGAGGAAAATTTCTAAAAATAAACTATTTCCTACAAATAGGAAAATACTAGAATTAGAAGATTTCTAAAATTTAAACCCTAATTTTAAAAGTGGAAAAAGTAGAGAAATTAGGAAGGAATTACCAATTTAGGAACTTATGTCAGGATCCTACAAAACATGGAAACAAGTTAGTTTCTAAAAATAAAATAAAATAAAAATCTTTAACCTAAAGTTAGTGAAATCCTAATCCTAACCTAATTCTAAAACTAATGAATTTCAGAAAAACGTAACCGTCAGTCCCCGGCAACGGCGTCAAAAACTTGTTCACTCCCCAAGTATAGGGTTGTGATGTAGTAATAAACTCGGTAAGACCGAGGTCGAATCCACAGGGACTGATACCTGTACGTTATCTGAAACCAAGTAGAACTAGAACTAGACTAAGATGTGATCTAACCAAATAGAATTTTAAGGAATAATTGTGGAATAATTATCTAAAACTTTAAACAATTCAAGGAAGGGAAACTAGGGATTCAGAGGATCCACTCGTAGAGATCAGGGAGATCTTATGCTTGCATCAAGGATTATGGAAATAAGTTGAACTTACTTGATCTGGTTTTCAAAAGATGAAAGGTATATGAATTAGAATGGATTCCATCATCTAACCATGCCCAGGCGACAAAGTAAATAACAGGATTAAACTAATTACCAACCAATCAACAGTGCATGAAAGTTAGGAAGGGTACTATCATCCAACCATGCCCAAGAGACGATGGTGAACAACAGGGCCTCCTGACGTCATAAACATTTAAAAGAGAAAAAGAAATATTCAAAGCCATTGCAAACCCATTGTAATTTCAGTCACAACAGACCATTAAAGACTGAGAAAATATTCCTTTAATAATCAACTTAAAATCAAATTAAGTTCAGAAATTTAAATTAAATGCATAGAATAGACTCTCCCATCTCGCTACAGGCTTCACCTCTTAGCCCTAGCTAAGAGGTTTAGCCACACATGAATGGCCTGAACAAATCAAATAAAAAGAGAAAGAAAAGAACAAGAAGGAGAGAAAAGAAGAACCAGCTTCACGTCCAGCCCCCTGTACTCTCTCCCGCTCCTTCACGTTTTCTCTATCCTTTTGTCTTGCTTCTCACGTCCCTGCCCCAAAAAAAACTGTTCCTTTTCTCTCCTTTTCTTCTCTCCTC
Source organism: Magnolia sinica (assembly GCF_029962835.1). Classification (NCBI taxonomy): domain Eukaryota; kingdom Viridiplantae; phylum Streptophyta; class Magnoliopsida; order Magnoliales; family Magnoliaceae; genus Magnolia; species Magnolia sinica. Next base: position 80,964,326 of record NC_080582.1, read on the forward strand.
TTATACGCAACCGAAGATGGTGGCTGACTGATTTACGCAGAGAGCTTTTTCCGCAGCTTCTTTCACAGCCGTGCGCAAGAACAAGAACCGACACTTCTTGGCGCCATTATATCTCTGCAAAACGGAACCTGCTACTTGATCTGATCCATTCAGTCAGCTTGGCATCAATCGGTTGCACCTTGAGAGGTGTTTGGACGGCCAGGATCATTGTTCTGAACCTGGCCACGATCGCCGAATGGACTGGAACGTCCGGGTCTCTCGGACGCTGTTTCCATGCGTACATGCGTATGGGTTTCCATGCGTACATGCGTATGGGTCTGAAAAAACACCATGTGTCCGGTCTTGTCTACCTCCTGGGATGAATGGACGGTCCAGATGGATAGGCCGACCTATGATCACAGAATGACCCCGATTGGCCGGGCGCGCGCGGGCTGCGTAAATAGGGCCTGAGACTATCGGCGCTGGACTCTCGGTGGGGCCCACTTACCTTGTCGCTTGAGAAATTCAAACCGTCCACCAGATTTCCCTAAAAATTTCGGTCGAGTATGGGTTGTTTGGATCGGTTTTGGTGCAGCCCAGAGAATCTTTCTTGCTACCGTTTGTTCTGTGTTTGAACTGCTGGAACCCTATCATTACTGTTTCATCGCATTTTGCCACCTAGGCCTTAGTGGCATGGGCCATATGAATCTCATGGACGGTCCGGATCAGCTCATTGCATCACGGTGGTGGGCCACAAGACTCACTCGCAACCTCTGTTTCTTCCGCAGGAACGAATTCGAGTTGGAGAGGGAGAGCTCGGTCAAGAGACGGTTTGACCGAGCTCTGCGTTGCCGTGCACGGCCAGTGCACATGTACATCATGCACACTCGTCTCATATGGGGTCCACGTATGAAGTTTTCGAGAAATCTGCACCGTCCATCTGGTTCTTCACATGATTTAAGGCGTTGAGACCGAAGATGAGGTGTATCCAGAGATCAGGTGGGCCCCAGATCAGTAATTTGTGGGCTGATCTGTCCGTTGAGCCACTTTCACAGTGATCTAGGAGCTGAAATTTTACATGTACGGTTCATTTATGGTCCTCAGGCACGTATGGAGTTTTGAACTGATCAGATGGTGGGAACCCTATGATCTTGCATTCTGGATACTTTTCAGGCCACTTGAGCTTCAATTTCTCGATTTTCTTGGATCCCTGGCGTGCAAATCTGTCGATCTTGGTCTCCTAAGGTCCGTCCCATGCTCTAGTGCTTTCAGACCGTTAAATCCATGCTTTTAGTAACCTTTCCCAGTCCAGGCTCGTGAATACGCCCTGCATCACAAACATGATTAAATCAGGCTGTTAAACCGTACTATGTTCGTAAATCCAGGCAGTAACTGGGTCTGATATGCAATATTTGACCCTCAACATGATGGGACCCACATAACTTGGTGACGTCAACACACAACATGGTGTGTACACACCTCGACCAACTATTTTTAATAAGAGTCTATTGTCTAATGAAAACCTGCATAATGGTACCTATGCTATATTAGGTAAAGTTTAGAGTAGTACACAATTTTAGTGATCATTGAACACCCACCATTAAGAAATTCCTAGGGTCCACCATAATTTTTATTTGCCATCCAACCGGTTTATAAGGTCACATATACCCAGATGAAGGGAAAACTTAAATATCATATTGCTTCAAAACTTTTGTAGTTCAAAAAAGAGTTTTTAATGGTCAATTACCACTAGATGTTAGTCTAAAATTTGTATGTTCCTCAATTTTTTTTACCATAGCCTAAAATAAAGTGGCAAAATGGATGGACAATGTAGATATACAATTCATAGATCGAGGTGAGCCCCATGGTCAGGGTCCCACCCACCTTAGTGGTTTGGGGTTACAACCAAGTCACATTCAAGTAAAGGATTTGGACACACTCCATCCAACCGTAGTGAAAAGGCACCATATGCATGAGACTAATAATGAAAAAGTAAAAAATTCTCTACATAAAATGGTATTTTTGCTCTTTTCACTGTAAGCTCTATGCTTGCACATACGCACATGGCCCTTTTCCATTTCACCGAACATGATGCATCCAGTGCCCTATTGGATGCAATCCACATCTTGGAAAGGAAATAGTCGTCTCTACAATTCTATCCCTCTCCTGCTTTTTTTTTTTTTACTTAGGTTAACTCCATCAGACACCCTATATTGCCCAAGTCTCACCTGACTCGCCCGAGTCACTTACCCTATTTATCAAATCATTATCCAGAATCGATGGCTCAGATTTTTCTCAAAGTTGGCCCCACCCAAGAAAGTTTTAATTGTTAACCTTGTTGGGATTTGTTCTGCGGAATCACATGGAGATGGATCTATGATAGCAATCCAAGAGCACCAAGCAAACACAAGAGAACACAAAGATTTAACGTGGAAAACCCTTTCAGGAAAAAACCACAGCACAAAGCGACAGAAATCCATTATGAAAGCATAAATTACAAAGGGAGAGGACTTACCAAATTCCAACAACCTCGAATCTTACCCTTACTACACCCTTTGAAAACCCTAAAACCCTTTTAGAAACCCTTGAAATACTTTTAGAAAGCCTTAGAATACTTTAGAATGACCCTAAGGACTCCTATTTATAGTTGGGGAACTCCCACTTACGCACATCCCTAGAAACCGCCTCAAATTTACACAGTCCGTGTACAATTTGCATAGCCTTCAACTAGTCGAAGACCTCGTGAATTTCAAATACATTGGTGCTAGACTTCGAGTCGAACTTTTTCAGATTTAAGACATCTTTTAACAATAATCTCTATCATGTCTTCATTCCTCAAATGTGTAGCTTCATGCCCTCTTCTCTTATCTCTATTTCGCATCATAGCTTCAATCAATGCTTTTCGTACACATTTTGTCATTCTTTTATGCCATCGCTGTTGAGTGTCGAATATTGCATATTAAACCCCAGTTATTACCTGCTTTTACGAAACGTGATATTGTTTAATGCCATATTTTAATCATGTTTGTGCTGTAAGGTGAATTTAAGAGCTTGGACTGAAAATGGGTACTAAAAGCATGGAATTAACACTCCAAAGTCACTAAGGCAAGGGAAAGACTCTAGGGGACTGAGATCGATGATTTTACAAGACCAAGATTCAAGAAAATCACGTGTGTCACACTAAAGAGGCCTGAAAGTCATTAAGAATTCAAGATCACAGGGTTTCCCCCATCCAATTGGTTTAAAACTTTATATCTAGCCTGAGGACCATAAATTAACCGTACATGTTAAAATTTATCCCTTGTATTCCTTTAGAAGTGGCCCAATAGACAGATCATCCCACATATCAGCGATCTAGAGCCCACCTAATCTCTGGATATGCTTCAAAATTGGTCTCGACAGTTTAAATAAGATGAGAAAATGGGTGGACGGATTGGATCTCTCATTAACATCATAGTGGACCCCACCTTAAGTGGAGTGTGCATAGTGCACATGTGCACTAGCTGTGCACTGCAACTCAAAGTCGGGTCAAACCGACTTTGACCTGCAGCAGCTACCAAAAACGGAAACTTCCGTTTCTTCTGCATGAAATAGGGGCACCGTTTGAAAGTCGGTGGGCCACCATCATGGCCCACATGTACAATCCAATCCGTCCATCATGAAGATGAGCTCGAGCAGGTCAAACCCAAGTCGACCATGTGCAACCGTGCACACGCACACACCCGCTACAGTAGTCACAAGAAGGCCATTCCGCTGCATTCAAAGCAGTACAACAAATGTGATTCTTTGGGCTACACCAATTTCATATCAAAAGCTTGGTTTTTCAGGCCAAGATTCCACGAGGCAGCTAATGGACGGAGTGGATTTCTCCATCAACATTGATCATGTGCCCCACCACTCGTCAGCATAAGAGAATTGCGAAGACTGCGCGCGTCCACAAGAAATGGTGCGATTTCATTACAAAAAGATGGGCTAGGAGCATAGGATGATGATCTTAGACCATTTAGTGAATGCAGCACACGTCCATTACCAGAAAACATAGGATTTCAGATGTTGGAAGGAAGATTTGCATGGCGATGACGATCGAATGAAGAGCCATATGGGATTAACAGCAGAGAAAACAGAAGCCAAAACAGATTAATCAGGCCAATCCAAACCGTCCAAACCCTTCACATGGGGCAACCGATCATCACCAAGGACTCTGAATGGGATAAATCATCCAATCAGATCCTTCTCTTATGCAAAATCTCAGTCACGTTTGTGCGTTTCTCGCTGTCCAAAACAGAGTTTGTACAAGAACCTACGTAGCTTGGAGTCGGTTCTCCAAACCGACCTAGCCACCGCCCAAGCATCGAACCAACTCTCTTCCAGCCTCCCATACACCGTCTTTCACATCTATTAAAGAGAGGGAAGAAAGGGAGAGAAGCATCCATTCTTTAGGACTAGTTTAGAATTTTCTTTATTTCTTTTTTATTTTAATTTTGGGGAGTTCCAGCTGCATCATGGCTAGCTAAACCTCTTAGCTAGGGCTAAGAGGTGAAGCTTGTGGCTTGATGGGTGGTACTTTACAGCTTTGATTCCTGTTATGAACTGATGTTGATTCTAGTTTGATTAATAGGAATGCCTTTAGTTTTTAATGGTTTGTTGTGACTGAAATTACAATAGATCCGTGATGGCTTTGAGTATTTCCTTTGCATTATAGGGTTTGTGAATTTGAGAACCTTGTTGTTCACCATCGTCTCTTAGGCATGGTTGGATGACGGAATCCTTCCTAACATTCATACATCCCTTAGATTACATGTGAATTGGTTTAATTCTGTTGTTTGCTTTGTCTAATGGGCATGGTTTTATGATGGAATCAACTCTAATTCTCATACCTTTCATCTATTTGAAAACTAGATCAAAAGAAGTTTAGATTGAGTTTAGTGATATATCTTCCAACTGGATGAAGATGGGACTCGAAGTCCAGTTGAGTTCATGAATCAAGCGTAGATCTCCCTGATCTCTACAAGTGGATCCTCTGAATCCCTAGTTTCCCACCTTTAGATTTTTTAAGTTTTAGTTAATAATCCACCATTACTCTCTTAATTCTTTCTGATTTAGATTACATCTTCACCTAGTTCTAATTCAAGTTATTTTCAGAATACGTACAAGGTTCAGTCACTGTGAAGTCGACCTCGGTCTTACCGAGATTATTACTACATCACAATACTATACTTGGGGGGTGAACAAGTTTTTGGCGCCATTGTCGGGGACAAACGGTTATGTTTTTCTGAAATTAACTAGTTTTAGAATTAAGATAAGATTAGGATTTTCTATCTTTAGGTTTAGATTTTTCTGATTTCTAGAAACTAACCTGTTTTCCTGTTTTATAGGACCTTGACATACACATTCTAAATTGGTTCTTAATTTAAGACTTCTATTTTGGTAACTTCCACTACCAAAAAAATGGGTAAAGGCTACGGATTTAATCCGTAGCCATAGGCCTAAGGCTACGGATTAAGTCCGTAGCTAGTCCGTAACACGACCGTCGTCGTAGGTGCCATAACGATAGGTCTGGAACCTATGGCTACGGATTTAATCCGTAGCCATAGACCTATGGCTACGAATTAAACAGCTATAGATATTATTTGTAGCTGAAAGTCCGTAGCAATAGGCCAAAATTTAAAAGGCTACACCTATCTGATTATTGGCTACAGATTTAATCCGTAGTTATGTGTCAAATAGCTACAAATATAATCCATAACAATTATATCTGTAGCAAAAACTTCAAACAACTACGGATATTATTTGTAGCTGAAAGTCCGTAGCAATATGCCAAAATTAAAAAGGCTACACCTGTCTGACTATTGGCTACGGTCAGTATCCGTAGCTATTTTGTACATTGAAAAATTAAATCACCTGTTCATTCAATTACCACCTGTTCATTCAATTACCACCTGTTCATTCAATTACCACCTGTACAATCATTCATTCATTCAATTACAATCATTCATTCATTCAATTACAATTACAATCCTTCATTCATTCAATTACAATTACAATCTTTCATTCAATTAATTACAATTACAATCAATTACAGTTACAAATACAATAATGCTGAAAATACAAATCTTTGGCTTCATTAGAGAAATGTGCTCGACTTCACCGAATTTCAGCAGCTTCGTATATTCCATCATCCTACAAACAATCATGTCATTCATAAATTAGAATGCCCATTAGAGAAAAGAAAGACAGTGAAAGAAGTGCATCACGTATAACCACTTTTTTTTTTCTTAATGAATTAAAAAAAAAAACTCAAAGAGGAATGAAATTGACACAAAAGAAATGGTCTCACCATATGATTATAGGTTTAGGTTTAGGTTAAAGGTTTAGGTTAAGGTTAGGCTATAGGTTATAATTAAGTTTAGGTTATAGGTTAAGGTTTAGGTTATAGGTTTTGGTTTAGGTTTAGGTTAAGGTTTAGGTTATAGGTTATAGCTTTTGGGAACTTGATTACAGGTTAAGGTTTAGGTTTAGGAAATCGGGTTCGGGTTCGGGATCGGGTTTAGGTTTGGGCTTTCAAGTTTAGGTTTAGGTTAGGGAGTTGAGATTAGGATTAGGTGTAGGTTTGGGTATAGGGATAGGTCAAGGTTTAGGTTAGGTTATAGGTTATAAGTATAGGTTTAGGTTAGGTTATAGGTATAGGTTTAGGTTAGGTTATAGGTTATAAGTATAGGTTTAGGTTAGGTTATAGGTATAGGTTTAGGTTATAGGTCAAGGTTTAGGGATTTGAGTTTAGGCTATAGGTTTAGGATTAGGTCTAGGTTGAGGTTTAGGGAATTGAGTTTAGGTTATAGGATTAGGTTTAGGTTTAGGTTGAGGTTTAGGGAATTGAGTTTAGGTTATAGGTTTAGGTTTAGGTTTAGGTTTAGGTAATAGGTTTTGGGATTTGGGAATAGTTTTAGGTTATAAGTATAGGTTTAGGTTAGGTTATAGGTCAAGGTTTTGGGATTTGAGTTTAGGTTATAGGTTTAGGATTAGGTCTAGGTTGAGGTTTAGGGAATTGAGTTTAGGTTATAGGTTTAGGTTTAGGTTTAGGTTGAGGTTTAGGAAATTGAGTTTAGGTTATAGGTTTAGGTTTAGGTTTAGGTTTAGGTAATAGGTTTTGGGATTTGGGAATAGTTTTAGGTTATAAGTATAGGTTTAGGTTAGGTTATAGGTTAAGGTTTTGGGATTTGAGTTTAGGCTATAGGTTTAGGTTTAGGTCTAGGTCTAGGTTAAGGTTTAGGGATTTGAGTTTAGGCTATAGGTTTAGGTTTAGGTCTAGGTTTAGGTTAAGGTTTAGGGATTTGAGTTTAGGCAATAGGTTTAGGTTTAGGTCTAGGTTGAGGTTAGGTTATAGGTTTAGGTTAAGTTTAGGTTTAGGTGTCGGTTTCGATTTTGGGGATTTGAGAATGGGTTCGGGTTTAGGTTATAGGTTTTGGTTTTGGTTTAGGTTATAGGTCTTGGGATTTGATAATGGGTTCAGGTTTAGGTTATAGGTTTTTGATTTGAGAATGGGTTTAGGTAATAGGTTTTGGGATTTGGGAATAGTTTTAGGTTATAAGTATAAGTTTAGGTTAGGTTATAGGTCAAGGTTTAGGGATTTGAGTTTAGGCTATAGGTTTAGGATTAGGTTTAGGTTGAGGTTTAGGGAATTGAGTTTAGGTTATAGGTTTAAGTTTAGGTTTAGGTTGAGGTTTAGGGAATTGAGTTTAGGTTATAGGTTTAGGTTCAGGTTTAGGTTTAGGTAATAGGTTTTGAGATTTCGGAATAGTTTTAGGTTATAAGTATAGGTTTAGGTTAGGTTATAGGTCAAGGTTTAGGGATTTGAGTTTAGGCTATAGGTTTAGGATTAGGTCTAGGTTGAGGTTTAGGGATTTGAGTTTAGGTTATAGGTTTAGGTTTAGGTTTAGGTTTAGGGAATTGAGTTTAGGTTATAGGTTTAGGTTTAGGTTTAGGTTTAGGTAATAGGTTTTGGGATTTGGGAATAGTTTTAGGTTATAAGTATAGGTTTAAGTTAGGTTATACGTCAAGGTTTAGGGATTTGAGTTTAGGCTATAGGTTTAGGATTAGGTCTAGGTTGAGGTTTAGGGAATTGAGTTTAGGTTATAGGTTTAGGTTTAGGTTTAGGTTGAGGTTTAGGGAATTGAGTTTAGGTTATAGGTTTAGGTTTAGGTTTAGGTTTAGGTAATAGGTTTTGGGATTTGGGAATAGTTTTAGGTTATAAGTATAGGTTCAAGTTAGGTTATAGGTCAAGGTTTAAGGATTTGAGTTTAGGCTATAGGTTTAGGATTAGGTCTAGGTTGAAGTTTAGGGAATTGAGTTTAGGTTATAGGTTTAGGTTTAGGTTTAGGTTGAGGTTTCGGGAATTGAGTTTAGGTTATAGGTTTAGGTTTAGGTTTAGGTTTAGGTAATAGGTTTTGGGATTTGGGAATAGTTTTAGGTTATAAGTATAGGTTCAAGTTAGGTTATAGGTCAAGGTTTAAGGATTTGAGTTTAGGCTATAGGTTTAGGATTAGGTCTAGGTTGAAGTTTAGGGAATTGAGTTTAGGTTATAGGTTTAGGTTTAGGTTTAGGTTGAGGTTTCGGGAATTGAGTTTAGGTTATAGGTTTAGGTTTAGGTTTAGGTTTAGGTAATAGGTTTTGGGATTTGGGAATAGTTTTAGGTTAGTTTATAGGTTAAGGTTTTGGGATTTGAGTTTAGGTTATAGGTTTAGGATTAGGTCTAGGTTGAGGTTTAGGGAATTGAGTTTAAGTTATAGGTTTAGGTTTAGGTTTAGGTTGAGGTTTAGGGAATTGAGTTTAGGTTATAGGTTTAGGTTTAGGTTTAGGTTTAGGTAATAGGTTTTGGGATTTGGGAATAGTTTTAGGTTATAAGTATAGGTTTAGGTTCGGTTATAGGTTAAGGTTTTGGGATTTGAGTTTAGGCTATAGGTTTAGGTTTAGGTCTAGGTCTAGGTTAAGGTTTAGGGATTTGAGTTTAGGCTATAGGTTTAGGTTCAGGTCTAGGTTGAGGTTAGGTTATAGGTTTAGGTTTAGGTTTAGGTTTAGGTTTAGGTGTCGGTTTCGGTTTTGGGGATTTGAGAATGGGTTCGGGTTTAGGTTATAGGTTTTGGTTTTTGTTTAGGTTATAGGTCTTGGATATTTGATAATGGGTTCAGGTTTAGGTTATAGGTTTTGGATTTGAGAATGGGTTTAGGTAATAGGTTTTGAGATTTGGGAATAGTTTTAGGTTATAAGTATAGGTTTAGGTTAGGTTATAGGTCAAGGTTTAGGGATTTGAGTTTAGGCTATAGGTTTAGGATTAGGTCTAGGTTGAGGTTTAGGGAATTGAGTTTAGGTTATAGGTTTAGGTTTAGGTTTAGGTTGAGGTTTAGGGAATTGAGTTTAGGTTATAGGTCTTGGGATTTGATAATGGGTTCAGGTTTAGGTTATAGGTTTTGGATTTGAGAATGGGTTTAGGTAATAGGTTTTGGGATTTGGGAATAGTTTTAGGTTATAAGTATAAGTTTAGGTTAGGTTATAGGTCAAGGTTTAGGGATTTGAGTTTAGGCTATAGGTTTAGGATTAGGTGTAGGTTGAGGTTTAGGGAATTGAGTTTAGGTTTTAGGTTTAGGTTTAGGTTTAGGTTGAGGTTTAGGGAATTGAGTTTAGGTTATAGGTTTAGGTTTAGGTTTAGGTTTAGGTAATAGGTTTTGAGATTTGGGAATAGTTTTAGGTTATAAGTATATGTTTAGGTTAGGTTATAGGTCAAGGTTTAGGGATTTGAGTTTAGGCTATAGGTTTAGGATTAGGTCTAGGTTGAGGTTTAGGGATTTGAGTTTAGGTTATAGGTTTAGGTTTAGGTTTAGGTTTAGGTTGAGGTTTAGGGAATTGAGTTTAGGTTATAGGTTTAGGTTTAGGTTTAGGTTTAGGTAATAGGTTTTGGGATTTGGGAATAGTTTTAGGTTATAAGTATAGGTTTAAGTTAGGTTATAGGTCAAGGTTTAGGGATTTGAGTTTAGGCTATAGGTTTAGGATTAGGTCTAGGTTGAGGTTTAGGGAATTGAGTTTAGGTTATAGGTTTAGGTTTAGGTTTAGGTTGAGGTTTAGGGAATTGAGTTTAGGTTATAGGTTTTGGGATTTGGGAATAGTTTTAGGTTATAAGTATAGGTTTAGGTTAGTTTATAGGTTAAGGTTTTGGGATTTGAGTTTAGGCTATAGGTTTAGTTTTAGGTCTAGGTCTAGGTTAAGGTTTAGGGATTTGAGTTTAGGTTATAGGTTTAGGTTTAGGTCTAGGTCTAGGTTAAGGTTTAGGGATTTGAGTTTAGGCTATAGGTTTAGGTTTAGGTCTAGGTTGAGGTTATGTTTTAGGTTTAGGTTTAGGTTTAGGTTTAGGTGTCGGTTTCGGTTTTGGGGATTTGAGAATGGGTTCGGGTTTAGGTTATAGGTTTTGGTTTTGGTTTAGGTTATAGGTCTTGGGATTTGATAATGGGTTCAGGTTTAGGTTATAGGTTTTGGATTTGAGAATGGGTTTAGGTAATAGGTTTTGGGATTTGGGAATAATTTTAGGTTATAAGTATAGGTTTAGGTTAGGTTATAGGTCAAGGTGTAAGGATTTGAGTTTAGGCTATAGGTTTAGGATTAGGTCTAGGTTGAGGTTTAGGGAATTGAGTTTAGGTTATAGGTTTAGGTTTAGGTTTAGGTTGAGGTTTAGGGAATTGAGTTTAGGTTATAGGTTTAGGTTTAGGTTTAGGTAATAGGTTTTGGGATTTGGGAATAGTTTTAGGTTATAAATATAGGTTTAGGTTAGGTTATAGGTATAGGTTTATGTTATAGGTCAAGGTTTAGGGATTTGAGTTTAGGCTATAGGCTTAGGATTAGGTCTAGGTTTAGGTTTAGGGAATTGAGTTTAGGTTATAGGTTTAAGTTTAGGTTTAGGTTGAGGTTTAGGGAATTGAGTTTAGGTTATAGGTTTAGGTTTAGGTTTAGGTTTAGGTAATAGGTTTTGGGATTTGAGAATAGTTTTAGGTTATAAGTATAGGTTTAGGTTAGGTTATAGGTCAAGGTTTTGGGATTTTAGTTTAGGTTATAGGTTTAGGATTAGGTCTAGGTTGAGGTTTAGGGAATTGAGTTTAAGTTATAGGTTTCGGTTTAGGTTTAGGTTGAGGTTTAGGGAATTGAGTTTAGGTTATAGGTTTAGGTTTAGGTTTAGGTTTAGGTAATAGGTTTTGGGATTTGGGAATAGTTTTAGGTTATAAGTATAGGTTTAGGTTAGGTTATAGGTTAAGGTTTTGGGATTTGAGTTTAGGCTATAGGTTTAGGTTTAGGTCTAGGTCTAGGTTAAGGTTTAGGGATTTGAGTTTAGGCTATAGGTTTAGGTTTAGGTCTAGGTTGAGGTTAGGTTATAGGTTTAGGTTTAGGTTTAGGTTTAGGTGTCGGTTTCGATTTTGGGGATTTGAGAATGGGTTCGGGTTTAGGTTATAGGTTTTGGTTTTGGTTTAGGTTATAGGTCTTGGAATTTGATAATGGGTTCAGGTTTAGGTTATAGGTTTTGGATTTGAGAATGGGTTTAGGTAATAGGTTTTGGGATTTGGAAATAGTTTTAGGTTATAAGTATAGGTTTAGGTTAGGTTATAGGTCAAGGTTTATGGATTTGAGTTTAGGCTATAGATTTAGGATTAGGTCTAGGTTGAGGTTTAGGGAATTGAGTTTAGGTTATAGGTTTAGGTTTAGGTTTAGGTTGAGGTTTAGGGAATTGAGTTTAGGTTATAGGTTTAGGTTTAGGTAATAGGTTTTGAGATTTGGGAATAGTTTTAGGTTATAAGTATAGGTTTAGGTTAGGTTATAGGTCAAGGTTTTGGGATTTGAGTTTAGGTTATAGGTTTCGGATTAGGTCTAGGTTGAGGTTTAGGGAATTAAGTTTAGGTTATAGGTTTAGGTTTAGGTTTAGGTTTAGGTTTAGGTAATAGGTTTTGAGATTTGGGAATAGTTTTTGGTTATAAGTATAGGTTTAGGTTAGGTTATAGGTCAAGGTTTAGGGATTTGAGTTTAGGCTATAGGTTTAGGATTAGGTCTAGGTTGAGGTTTAGGGATTTGAGTTTAGGTTATAGGTTTAGGTTTAGGTTTAGGTTGAGGTTTAGGGAATTGAGTTTAGGTTATAGGTTTAGATTTAGGTTTAAGTTTAGGTAATAGGTTTTGGGATTTGGGAATAGTTTTAGGTTATAAGTATAGGTTTAAGTTAGGTTATAGGTCAAGGTTTAGGGATTTGAGTTTAGGCTATAGGTTTAGGATTAGGTCTAGGTCTAGGTTAAGGTTTAGGGATTTGAGTTTAGGCTATAGGTTTAGGTTTAGGTCTAGGTCTAGGTTAAGGTTTAGGGATTTGAGTTTAGGCTATAGGTTTAGGTTTAGGTCTAGGTTGAGGTTAGGTTATAGGTTTAGGTTTAGGTTTAGGTTTAGGTGTCGGTTTCGGTTTTGGAGATTTGAGAATGGGTTCAGGTTTAGGTTATAGGTTTTAGTTTTGGTTTAGGTTATAGGTCTTGGGATTTGATAATGGGTTCAGGTTTAGGTTATAGGTTTTGGATTTGAGAATGGGTTTAGGTAATAGGTTTTGGGATTTGGGAATAGTTTTAGGTTATAAGTATAGGTTTAGGTTAGGTTATAGGTCAAGGTTTAGGGATTTGAGTTTAGGCTATAGGTTTAGGATTAGGTCTAGGTTGAGGTTTAGGGAATTGATTTTAGGTTATAGGTTTAGGTTTAGGTTTAGGTTGAGGTTTAGGGAATTGAGTTTAGGTTATAAGTTTAGGTTTAGGTTTACGTTTAGGTAATAGGTTTTGGGATTTGGGAATAGTTTTAGGTTATAAGTATAGGTTTAGGTTATAGGTTTTGGTTTTAGGTTATAGGTTAAGGTTTTAGGTCATGGGTTTTGGTTTAGGTTATAGGTTATAGGTATAAGTTAAGGTTTAGGTTTTGGGATTTGATTAAGTTTAGGTTATAAGATATAGGTTTAGGGAATTGAGAATAGGTTAAGGTTTAGGTTTAGGATATCGGGTTTGGGTTCGGGATCGGGTTTATGTTTGGGTTTTCAAGTTTAGATATAGGTTTAGGTTAGGGAGTTAAGATTAGGCTTAGGTATAGGTTTAAGTTTAGGGATTTGAGAATACATTTAGGTTATAGGTTTAGGTTTAGGTTTTAGGTTTTAGGTTAAGGTTATATGTTTAGGTTGAGGTTTAGGTTTAAGTTAATGTTGAGGTTTAGGTTATAGGTTAAGGTTTTAGGTCATAGGTTTTGGTTTAGGTTAAGGTTATATGTATAGGTTAAGGTTTAGGTTTAGGTTTACGTTTAGGTTATAAGATATAGGTTTAGGGAATTGAGAATAGGTTAAGGTTTAGGTTGAGGTTTTGGGTTTAGGTTTAGGTTTTAGGTTTTACGTTAAGGTTTAGGTTTAGGTTAAGGTTGAGGTTTAGGTTATAGGTTAAGGTTTTCGGTCATAGGTTTTGGTTTTGGTTACGGGTATGGTCCCTGCAAAGTAAATACAGATATAAACACGGCCATCCGACACAAATGTCAGGCCCTTCCAATGCTGTCCATAAAAAATGGACAGCTTCATCATGGTCATAATAGCGGTTCCCACCTTCCAGGGACCCCCGCTCATCCGGATAGCTCCGACGCACATCCGGGTTTGCTCCATTAATTTCGAGCAAATTTAATGGAATACGGCCTGTCCAAATGGCCAGGCCACTCCAATCATGATTCAAAGAAGAGAACTCGAGAGTTTTCCTTACCTTCCATTGTATGCTTCCAAGGTATGGATGACCCCTGAAAGACACATACATCCTGAGAATCGATCGCTTCTCAAAACCGCAGACTGTTTTGTTTTGAAACTCGTTCATCTCACCTAAAAACCTGTCACATAATGAATAACTGTAACCACAATGATAACTATTGTGAATGCACTATAATGAAAAAATTATTATTATTATAGATAACTGTAATTACAACATAGATATCATGAACACGATATCACATAATGTATTGTTTGATGAACTACACATATGCATTCTTGACAAGAGACGTACCAAATGCTTGAATCTGAAATATGCAACTCCAATCATCCCACATGCAACATCCACCTGAAAGGAATAGAACCTTTAAATGTACGCTGATTTTAAAAAAGGAATAGAACCTTCAAAATGTGCTGGATTAGAAGAGGAGTCTTGATAAATTTTAAACTCCTCCATCCTACAACTACTTGGAACTGGGTCTTTTATAGATGCCCACTTCTTCTAAAACCATGTTTATGATTCTCACCTGCAAATCCTTGTGCAATCTAACTAGCAATTCTGGAATGCTGCATTCAGCAAAAAAATAAAAGCTTCACAAAGCTATAATGGAATCCCCAATTGGCCAAGTGGGTCAACAAATCCTAAAGAAGCATGCACCACAAACTGTAATCACACTGCAAAAATTAAATTTCAAAAGTAACCTTTGCATGTGCCTTGTAGCCAACCAGTGATTTGGTGACCTTTCATGGAACAAGTGGCCAACCAGTAATAGGAACTGTTGATATGGTGGAGTCAAGCTAAAGGTCAAGATCATGTTAGAAAATTCTGACCATCCAGTTTGAGTATCACCAGGGGAATGTAGTTGTTGGGCCAGGGCATGTGTGGCCCAACTGATGAGCTGACTGGCCTTATTTTTGGGCCAGGGCATGTTAGTGATGGGACCCACCTGATGGAAGTGCAGATAACATCCGATGTTAGCATTCGTCCTTGAATTATAATGTTTTGATCCTCTCTTTTTTCTCTGACAAATAGCTGCTATTGTTGAGGACTGTTGGAATTCTTATTCCAGTTTATATAATGGCAAGAGCACTGACTATAATTCAACGCAGGCTCCAACAACAGGTAGCTCCCCTTTTCCAAACCTATAAGCGGGATCCAGGCTGTTCACCAGGTAGATCCCAGCAAATTAACCACAAACCAAAAATCAGGTCAGGCCTAGCACCAGGTATGCCACATTATATATGGAAAAAATGATGATATTTGAAACTCATCAATGGCTACATGTGGACCATCTGATGATCATGCTGCAGCACATAACACTGATGGGCCCCACCAATGAATAGCTTAGAGCTTGCATGGGGCAAGAGCACAACTTAAATTTGGGTTATGGTCATCCCTTTACTGCACATATATGGGTTATGGTCATGTGTCAATTGAGACCATCCATCCAGTAAGACCCATCTTAAATCATGTTCACTCTAATTTTTTATTTTGTTAGGTAATCCTAGCCCAAATTTATTCTCCTCTAACCAAATGGGGGCCATTGACCTTTTTTTTTTGGGGGGGGGGGGGGGGGGGGTGGTGGTGGAACCAGTATAGGATTACAGAGACCTTTCCATAGTACACATGATAGGGGTGACAAGCCAATTCAGTATTTTCATTTAATTGCCCTTGTTGATGATGAAATAGGATTAAAAATATAAATCATCTAATTTCTACAGTTAATATATTGGAAATGAATATCCTACAATCATATCCCATATAAAAAATAATAATAATAAAGAACAGATTTTTATAGATAATCAATGCATAGAAAGCTAGAAACAATAGTTGATTTCTACTTTCTAGAGAAGTTTGCAACAAAAGATGAATTCAGGCGGGAATTTCACGGGATCAGAAATAACACTTTATTTGGATAATAAGTGACATGGAATATACACCAAGTGTTCTAGATTAGTCGTGTTTTTTATTAGGACTGTCATTCCATACAAGTTGCCCTAAAATTCAGCAGGAGTGCACCCATGAAACTCAGCCCACCACAAAGATTTATTGAGACAACAAAGCAACCAAAAATGGAGTCCATTTAGCAATCCCCAAATTCAGGTTTCAGCTATTATGATGCATATAAATGTCTCACTATCACATGCTCAGAATTTTTATTAACAAATAGGAGAAGTGTCCTTTTACATTTACATGCATACACAGGTAATGGAGATTAAATCTAGGAGCTTGATCCAGAATCAATATTCAGTCCAAAGCATTGCAGGATCTTAATAGATTTTTCCAACCTTTAGAATGGGCAGATTATATTCTTTTTTTAAGCTTAAAATCTGATCAGTCCACATATAGATTTCCAACTAAAAATAAACAAACAACTAAAATATAATTTTCTCAAGATTTGCTAATTTAACTTCACTTGCAGCAAACTTTAATAAAAGGGAAATCATGAAGTGGTGCCCTAGAGCCACTGATGATATACAACCTTTTCATGATGTTAGCAAACATCCTACTGGAATGGAGAGTTAGAATTTCAATCATTTGATGATCATCCTAACTCACACTGTCACACATGTATGAATGAGTTGCATTTTTATTTTAAATATGATCGAGATGCAGCGGAAAACATACGGCGTCATAACAGAAATGCAAAATCAAATGTAATAGACATACTCCCATGGCACATTGCCAACAAGCATTCGATCTCCTTCATTGTCTTCATAAATAAGAACATAGTTGGGAGTTACTACCTTGCCTACTTCATAAATAAGAACAAAGAATTTCAGAATTAAACCATCAGATCTGATGAAATCAACATCAAATCGAATTAAAAAAGGAAAAAAAAAATCCTCAACCATAAAAATGCTATAAAAAACCATAAATCAACAGATTTCCAGCAGAAAAGGGGGATTGGGTCATTTTGAGGTGAGATCAAAGCTACAGATATATCCAAATTGCATTTGAATTCTTACAACTAAAATTAAATTATAGCAAATCTGAGCTTCTTATGACAAAATCAACTAACTAAACCAACCACTATAGTAAAAATCCATCTATCAGCCATCATATAGTGCTATCAACAATTTCTGCTTAGGCAACTGTCTTCAAGGAATGAATCTGGATTGTCCATAGTTGCAAACTTACAACCTATGGGACACCATGAAAGAATCACACCAGTCAGATGATCCTATCCACCTGAAAGCTAGCCATCTTCTATCTAAGTTGTAAGCCATATATGGAGGGTTAGGATCATTTGTTGAAAGTGATTCGTTAGAATCATAAGCAATCCATTATCCATGATGAGAACAAAAAAAAAAAAAAAAAACCCCTAATTAGGGATTTTCAATTTCGAGTTCCTCACCTCCAGACACGGTAAATGATGATCAACCATACAAAATCCTAATCCGGGATAGAGCTCCTCCAGAAATAAGGAATTACAAAATTAGAGATACCAATTACGGATTGAAAGTTCAAAAAGCCCCAATTAGGGATTTGGAATTTCAAAAATCCCCAATTAGAGATTTTTAATTTTGAAGCCCTATTAGAAAAAGAAAAAGAAGACAGAGAAGAGGAAGAGGAGAATACCACTGCCGCTGCCGAGAGAGAGAGCTGCTGGTCGTGAGGTCGGGAGCGAGAAGGAGATGGCGAGAGCGAGAAAGGACGAGGATTGCGTGATGACCCTGCCACCACCGACTGGATGTGGATTACGTGGTAGGGTGGAGAGATCAGAGAGAGGAAGAGAGAGACAGAGGGAGAGGAGGGAGAGGGTGCGAGAGAGAGAGAGAGGGTGCGAGGAGGCAGAGACAGAGGAGAGGGTGCGCGCGAGAGAGACAGAAAGAGAGTTTTGGGTTTGGGTTTTGGGAAGATGGGTGCGCGCGGCCAAGAGACAGGGAGAGAGGGTGAGGGAGAGCGGGAGATCGAGAGAGGGCAAGGGAAAGAGAGAGACTAAGTGCGAGAGAGAGAGAGAGAGAGAGAGAGAGAGAGAGATGGAGAGCGTCTCTGCGCGCGGGAGAAAATGGCGGACGGGGATGGGTTTTTTATTTTGGCGGGGGTTTGGATTATGGAGGGGTAGGTGACGGACGGCTCCTTGGGGACGTTGTGTTTTAGGACTGTGGGGCCCACTGTGATGTATTTCATATATCCACTCCGTCAATTAATTTTAAATTATTATTTTAAGTGCTTATACAAAAAATGAGTTAGATCGAATATTTAAGGAGACCACACAATATATTAACAGTAGAAATTTAATTTTAATTATTTCTTATAGTGTGGTCCACTTAGACATTTAATCTAAATAATTTCTGGGCTCATGCACTAAAATTATATATCAGAATTGTTGGATGGCTTAGATCCAACACATATATTTCAATGGATCCCATGGATCCCCTTAAGCACCATCTATGTTTAATATGGTTTAGGTGAGGAGGTATGCTTTAGCTACAGATTACTTAGGCTTTAGCTACGGATTAAATCCGTAGCTATATTACTACGGATTTAATCCGTAGCTAAAAGCTGTCAATGTCCATAGCCTTTGCTTGATTTTTTGGTAGTATTCCTTCTAACTCTTTTCTCTTATTTTCTAGATTTGTATTTCTTTCTTTCTCTTAGGTTTGGGTTTAGAATTTGAATTGAGTGTTGTGAGTGTTTCATGCCCAAGTGGGTTCGTGACAACACTCTATGTCTCAAGGAAGATTGGTTGAAGGGTTATCTATCCATCCCAGGATTAGACACCACTTGAGATCCTCAGAGTTAACTGAGTTTATGGTCGCAAATTAACCTCTTCTACCCCAACCTAGGGTGGAGGACATCTAGGATGAGAATGAGGTGCATCAAGCACCCCCGCCTTGTACTTTACGAGATTATTTACAACAGGCGAGGGTGAGTATGTCCTCATGTATGGTTTTTTCTGAAAATACGGGACACATGAATATCAAGTCAGGGGTGATCCAACTCCTTCCAAAGTTTCATGGGCTTGAATCTGAAAATTCCTATCTACACTTGAAAGAGTTTGATGAAATCATAGTCACTTTATACTTTCCTAACGTGTCTGAGGACACGGTCAGGCTGAAACTCTTTCCCTTTTCTTTGAAAGAGAAAGCTAAGACATGGTTACATTTACTACGTCCCCGATCTATTGGCACATGGAATGACATGACAAGGGAGTTCATAAAGAAATTTTTTTCATATCACAAAACGAACACCCTTAGAAAGTCAATCATGAACTTAGCCCAAAAGGAGGATGAAACATTCTTCCAATGTTGGGAGCGGCTTAAGGATCTTGTCAGCCCATGCCCACAACATGGATTTGAAACATGGCACATTTCATACTTTTTCTATGATGGACTGACATCTTTCATGTGCTAATTGGTTGAAACAATGTGCAATGGAGAATTTATGAATAAAAATGTCGATGATGTATGGGATTACTTGGATAGACTTGCTGAAAACACACAAGCATGGGACACTTACCCAAAATCAAATACCACTTCTAGGCCCACTCAATTAAAGGAAATGGGCGGAGTATATCTTCTAAAAGAGGATGATGATCTCAATTCTAAAGTGGCTAATCTCATAAAGAATTCGAGGCCATGGAATCAAGGAAGGACAAGGGTAAGGAAGTTGTTTGCAGTATTTGTGGTTGTAACAGTCACACAACTGAAAATTGTCTAACCATATCCGCCTTTCAAGAGGTATTGACTGAGCAATCCGATGCTGTAAATAATTACCAAAGGTCTTTCAATGGACCCACCTCTAACACATACAATCCTAGCTGGAGAAATCATACAAACTTCAATTGGAGGAATGAACAAACTACTACTCCTTAAGGTTTCTTTAATCAAATCCCAAATCAAGTGAAACCTCAAGAGGATTCGGTTCTAAAACACATTCAAGACCAAGAGCTACTTAATCAGAATACGGCACAAGCAATCTACGAAATTAGATCAGCAATTGGAATGCTTGTGTCGTTTGTCCAAAGGATGGAGTCACAATTAGCAATTGTGGGAAAGAGAATGCTTCCTGCTCAACCTCTCCCCAATTCTAAACCATAATATGAAATAAGTGACCCTAGCTCTTCAAATCAGATGGAACAAGCTAAATCCATCACCACTCTTAGGAGTAGGAAGATCATTGACAAAACCATTCCGGTTAGGGCTGAAAAGCCTAAGGATCCAGAAGAGAACAACGATGATAGACTTAGTATTGCTCCACATGAATTAGAACCAAAACCTCAAGGGAAACCGATTGTTCCATTCCCCCAACGGTTGATTGCACCAAAACCTCTCTCTAACTCTCAGGATATTTTAGAGGTGTTAAAACAAGTGAAAGTCAACATTCCTCTACTTGATGCCATAAAACAAATACCTTTATATGCCAAATTCCTGAAAGACCTATGCACGATCAAAAGACAGCAGAGTATTCAAAAGAAAATCTTCTTGACTGAGAAAGTGAGTGCCATCCTGAAACAAGACGTACCGCAAAAATTTAAAGATCTCGGTAGCCCAACCATATCATGTGTAAACGGGGACTATCGAATTGATCACACACTTCTTGACTTAGGAGCGAGCGTCAATCTGATTCCATACTCGGTATATAAACAGTTGAGTTTAGGTGAATTAAAACCCACCCTAACCACACTACAACTTGCTGATCGCTCTGTTTATGTACCAAGAGGGATAATCGAGGATGTGTTCATCCAGGTTGATAGATTTTACTACCTTGTAGATTTTATCATCCTGGACACCAAACCCATCAATAACATGAGCACTCAAATTCCCGTCATTCTTGGTCGCCCATTCCTTGCCACTTCAAACGCAATTATTAATTGCAAGAATGGTGTTATGACTTTGTCTTTTGAGAATATGACATTGGAGTCAAACATCTTTTTCAATAACAGCAGACGGTTAGAGGATGATGACGATTTCCACGACATTAACATGATTGACTCTTTCGTGGAAGATAGGACACCTCTGACCTTATCCTCTGACCCTCTAGAGATGTGCCTAGCCGACTCCCATGATTTTAATGATGACATGATTAGGGAGATGGGTGTCATGCTTGATATTGTACCAGTATTTGAAGTTAACCGGTGGAGGCCACAATTTGAAGAGTTGCCCCAAACCGATGCAGTGTCTCTACCGTTTAACCTCAAAGCACCGAAACTTGACCTAAAACCTTTACCCTCTGATTTAGAATATGCCTATTTAGGTCAAGAAGAGACATACCCAGTGGTGATTTCATCCCGCCTTGAGAACAAATACGAGGGTATGCTCATTTCTACACTTGAAGAAGATAAAAGAGTTATTGGACATATCATCACAGATCTCGATAGGATGAATGAACTCCTTTCAACTGAATGTTTCAACTCTTTGGATGATTGTTTGGCACACTTTACAGATTCAAACAATCCCGTGATACAAGAAATAGTGGATGTCTCGCAAGACAATACCTCGGTAGTTGTCACGGACCAAGAGAACCCTTATTCTGAAGTACCTCCTCCCCCAGATCCTAAATGTTTACCATTAAAGGAGGAGGAGCTGAAAATTGAACTGAAGAATGAAACTTCGGTGTGTGTTGAGACTACACCACCTATTACAAATTTTTCTGAATTTCATCTACTTGTAGTCTCTGATTCATCATGGTGTACTAACTTCGAAATTTTTTTCTGCCATAGGTGAATCATATGTACTTTGGACACTTCAGATGATTAAAAGAAAACTTTATGCTGAGGTCCCTCAATTTCTCTGGACATTCACGCTCCAGGACATCCAAGCCTACTGCAAAATGGGCTTTTGGATGATCTTGTTGAAAAACTTTCTGAGAAATTTATCAAGATACTGGCCAACGAAAGAACCTAGATGCATGATTGAGCAGATTTTCCTTGCTTTCACAATTGAGGATTAGAATTTACTGCTTTCATAGGACTAGGGTAGTTTGTTTAATACTGTTATGGTTAGTCGATTTCATGCCATTAGGTTAGTTTGCTTTCATTGGTTTCACTCTCGTGCTGACCGGCTTTCATGCTACGATCTCTTGGAAAGTCTCTCTGGATTCGTTATCCAGGTACTGTCTTCCCATCACTTCTCATTTACTTACGATGTCCCATGTGCATTGCTTGCTCATATCTTTTACATTGAGGACAATGTAGATTTTAGGTTGGGGGTGGGAGATTAGGTAACCTAATCAGTGTTTTCTTGGTCTTGAGCAAAAATTGTGATTTTTTTTTTTTTGAATTTCTTGTGAATTCGAAGTGATTTTGACAGCCATCTTTGATTTAGAATTGTGAGATACGTGATGTTGATAATTTATGTCTCTTGTATTCAGCCATCTATTAGACTTCACAGTTAAGTTTGAATTGTTAATCCATAATTAGAAGTTGTAAACATTGATTGAGTTGTGATTTCACATGTCACATCTCGCGTATACATTAAGGTTTCAGTTAGATATTGAAGGATTAATTTGGTAATCATTAAGCATAAAATGAACCAACCTGAGAAAATTGAAAGGGTTGGGCGAATGGTCTTCATCATAAGTTTGCTCCCTATAGGTGAAGGTTTGATTCCCTAAGGTTGACATTCGGAAAGGGTTGGTCGAATGGTCTTCACCATAGGTTTGCTCCCTATAGGTGGGGATTTGATTCCCCTCCTTGGCATTATTTTTAATGGAGAAATCATCTGCAAGGAAAGTTTCAGTTTAGGTTTTGGTTGTTATGAATTCTCTTGATGGTTACTAATGATATCATGAAATAGAGAAGTGAATATTACTGTTGATAAGCTGAGATTGCACTACACACTCATGGATCTTAATGTTTAAAATTTTTCTAATTGATGGATTAATACTTTGAACTTGATTATGAAGTTTACCGTGCACTTGAATCTAGGAGAACGTAATACCCAACATTCATAAATCTTAGAATTCTCGTATCTGGATTGTTTTTCAAAAATCACTCGAGTTATAGAAATTATCTTGTAATTCTCAACTTATTTTTCGCATACTTTGCTCAAGACTAGCAAAATGCTGGTTGGGGGTTGTGTTGAGTGTCCAATATTGCATATTAGACCCCAGTTATTACCTGCTTTTACGAACGTGATATTGTTTAATGCCATATTTTAATCATGTTTGTGCTGCAAGGTGAATTTAAGAGCTTGGACTGAAAAGGGGTACTAAAAGCATGGAATTAATACTCCAAAGTCACCAAGGCAAGGGACAGACTCCAAGGGACCGAGATCGATGATTTTACACGGCCAAGATTCAAGAAAATCACGTGTGTCACACTAAAGAGGCCTGAAAGTCGTCAAGAATTCATGATCACAGGGTTTCCACCATTCAATTGGTTTAAAACTTTATATCTAGCCTGAAGACCATAAATTAACCGTACATGTTGAAATTTAGCCCTTGTATTCCTTTAGAAGTGGCCCAACGGACAGATCATCCCACATATCAGCGATCTGGGGCCCACCTGATCTCTGGATATGCTTCAAAATTGGTCTCAACAGTTTAAATAAGATGAGAAAATGGGTGGATGGATTGGATCTCTCATTAACATCACAATGGACCCCACCTTGAGTGGAGTGTACATAGTGCACATGTGCACTAGCTGTGCACTGCAACTCAAAGTCGGGTCAAACTGACTTTGACCCACAGCAGCTGCCAAAAACGGAAACTTCCGTTTCTTCTGTGTGAAACAGGGGCACCGTTTGAAAGTCTGTGGGCCACCATCATGGCCCACATGTACAATCCAATCCGTCCATCATGAAGATGAGCTCGAGCAGGTCAAACCCAAGTCGATCATGTGCAACCGTGCACACGCACACGCCCACTACAACAGTCATAAGAAGGCCATTCCGCCACGTTCAAAGTAGTATAACAAATGTGATTCTTTGGGCTACACCAATTTCGGATCAAAAACTTGGTTTTTCGGGCCAAGATTCCACGAGGCAGCTAATGGACGGAGTGGATTTCTCCATCGACATTGATCATGTGCCCCACCACTCGTCAGCGTAAGAGAATTGCACAAACTGCACGCGTCCACAAGAAATGGTGTGATTTCATTACAAAAAGATGGGCCAGGAGCATGGGATGATGATCTTGGACCGTCTAGTGAATGCAGCACACGTCCATTACCAGAAAACATAGGATTTTCAATGTTGGAAGGAAGATTTGCATGGCGATGACAATCAAATGAAGAGCCATACGAGATTAACAGCAGGGAAAACGGAAGCCAAAACAGATTAATCAAGCCAATCCAAACCGTCCAAACCCTTCACATGGGGCAACCGATCATCACCAAGGACTCTGAATGGGATAAATCATCCAATCAGATCCTTCTCTTATGCAAAATCTCAGTCGCGTTTGTGCATTTCTCGCTGTCCAAAACAGAGTTTGAGCAAGAACCTGCATAGCTTGGAGTCGGTTCTCCAAACCGACCTAGCCACCGCCCAAGCATCGAACCCACTCTCTTCCAGCCTCCCATACACCATCTTTCACATCTATAAAAAAGAGGGAAGAAAGGGAGAGAAGTATCCATTCTTTAGGACTAGTTTAGAATTTTCTTTATTTCTTTTTCGTTTTAATTTTGGGGAGTTCCAGCCGCATCATGGCTGGCTAAACCTCTTAGCTAGGGCTAAGAGGTGAAGCTTGTGGCGTGATGGGTGGTACTTTACAGCTTTGATTCATGTTATGAACTGATGTTGATTCTAGTTTGATTAATAGGAATGCCTTTAGTTTTTAATGGTTTGTTGTGACTGAAATTACAATAGACCTGCGATGGCTTTGAGTATTTCCTTTGCATTATAGGATTTGTGAATTTGGGAACCCTGTTGTTCACCATCGTCTCCTAGGCATGGTTGGATGACGGAATCCTTCCTAACATTCATACATCCCTTAAATTAGATGTGAATTGGTTTAATTCTGTTGTTTGCTTTGTCTCATGGGCATGGTTTTGTGATGGAATCAACTCTAATTCTCATACCTTTCATCTCTTTGAAAACTAGATCAAAAGAAGTTCAGATTGAGTTTAGTGATATATCTTCCAACTGGATGAAGATGAGACTTGAAGTCCAGTTGAGTTCATGAATCAAGCGTAGATCTCCTTGATCTCTATAAGTAGATCCTCTGAATCCCTAGTTTTCCACCTTTAGATTTTTCAAGTTTTAGTTAATAATCCACCATTACTCTCTTAATTCTTTCTGATTTAGATTACATCTTCGTCTAGTTCTAGTTCGAGTTATTTTCAGAATACGTACAAGGTTTAGTCCCTGTGGATTCGACCTCGGTCCTACCGAGATTATTACTACATCACAACCCTATACTTGGGGAGTGAACAATCGCCAAGCCCAGAGAAGTTGCATAGAACTTAAACATCTCTATAAGAATGACCTTGGCGAGCATGTCTGCTGGATTCACACTGGTGTGAATATTCTCCAGAGTTACACCTCATTCTTCAAGCACCTGTCGGATAAAGTGGTCACGAACATCAATATGTTTAGTACGTGAGTGATAAACAAAATTTCTAGCTAAATTGATAGCGCTCTCACTTTCACAATTAACCGACACGGCCTCCTGCTGAAGCTCCAACTAATTTATCATGCCTCTTAACCAAACAGCTTCCTTAAACGCTTCTATCACTGTCATATATTCTGCTTCGGTCGTGGAAAGAGCCATCACGGACTGAAGCTTCGACATCTAACTAATTGTTCCACCCGCTAGTACAAACGAGTAACATGAAGTCGATTTTCTAAAATACATACTGCCTGCGTAGTCTGAATCCACATACCCTACCAACTTTGCTCTTGTCTTCTCAAAAGTTAAGACGTAGTCTTCTGTACCTCGAATGTATCAAAGTAACGATCTCACTGTCTCCCAACGTTGCTTACTGGGGTATTTACTCACAATACCGATTGCCTATGAAATAATTGATCTAATACAGATTATGGCATGTACTGCCAACCACATTTGAATAAGGCTCATGAGACATATCCTGCTTTTTCTCATCTATTTTGGGACATTATCCTGAGGAAATCTTGAAGTGAGCCGCGTAAGGAAAGCTCACCGGCTTTGTCTGGTCTATCGCATACTTGATCAATACCTACTCAAAGTATTCTGCCTGTGATAACTAAAGCATACTCCTCTTCCAGTCTCTATGAATATCAATGCCGAGAACTATCTCTGCAGCCCCCATATCCTTCATCTCGAATGTCCCTGTTAACTGAGTCTTCAGTACGTTGATCATTACTAGCAATCAACATATCATCAACATACAATTCTAGGATGATGAACATATCATCACTCAATGTCTTGCAATAGACACAATGATCGTATTCACTCCTAAAAAATTTATGACTCATCATGAAGAATCAAATTTATATACCACTACCTAGGCGACAGGTTGTACAACGACTTTCTGTAAACCTTGTTTTTTGCTCTTTTAACTTCGAACTGCTTTGGTTGCTTCATGAATAACAAAACTTCTAATTTCTCGTGCAGAAGTGCAGTCTCCACATCCATCCATTCCAGCTTGAGATCACATTAGGCAACCAACACTAATACGAATCTAATAGACACTTGCTATACCGCCAGCGCGAATATCTCTAAGAAGTCAATCCCTTCTCTCTGAGCATGTCCATTCGCTACTAGTCGCGCTCTGTATCTATGTTGTATCCTTTTGAAGATCCACTTGTGTCCAATTTTTTTCTAACCCACTGGAAGCTCCACCAGCTCCCATGTGTCGATCTGGTACAACGGGTCCATCACATCGTCCATAATCACCTTCCACTTCTCAGCACCAGACTCACCTACCTGCGATTATGTGGTATGATTCTTCTCATAGGTGGCTGCTCCACCTGCTCTGTATCTTTGTTCACGCGTCTCAGCCTTCATGCTCTGCTCACTCATGTGGTCATGCCCAGCATGTCACACATGTGCAGAGGTGGAATCTGTTATAGTCGTTTCAGCTCCACTTTTTGAAGTGCTCCCTATCGACCTGTAAAGGTCTCCGTGCATTTGCGCTTTCATGATTACCAGTGCCTCCTTAGATACTTTAAAGACACCATCAAATCTGGTGAACTTGCAGCCTATTGCCTCAATTACACCAAGAGAAATCAGATTCTTCTTTAAATCAGGAACGTAACTGACATCGGTCAAGTTACGCTTCACCTCATCAACATCTTGATGTGCACAGTACCAATAGCCACAGCATTATAGGCAATGCTATTGCACATAACAACCCGTCCACCGTCGCATTCTCTATAACTGGTGAACCAACTTTGTTGAGTAGTTATGTGATACGACGCCCCCGTGTCAAGGATCCATTCGTCTCTACAATCATCGAATAAGTGTCCAATCATAAACACAGACAATACATCACCTGTGCTTTTCTCTTCATCACATGTGACAACATTGGCCTCCCTAGAATAAGTCTAAGAGTCTTCTCTCTTCGATTTAGGATTAGTACAATCATTCTTCATGTGTCTAGTTATCCCACAGTTCCAGCACTTTAGTTTTCCCTTGCCATTACCCTTCGATTTGGATCTAGATCTTAAAAATGATATACCTTACTCAATATTTCTTTGCCTTGTAAACAATACATTGAAGGATGTCTCCATGTCATCATTTAGCTTTCTTATGGTCTTCCCTTAAAGGGCTAAGATAATGGTGTCGATACTTAGGATTTTCATTGCGGTGCACATTGTGTCATTGAATGACTCATACGATGCCGAAAGAGAATTCAAAAACATATATGCTTGTTCCTCATCTTTGATCACTTCCTTCATATCCAGTAGTTTGCAAACAATTTTATTAAAGTTGTTGATATTGGCCTCCAGATCTCCACCCTCTGCCATCTTGAAGTTATACCATTGTAGCTTCAAGTGTAGGCGATTTTCAGATAATTTTTTTGCATAGATATCCTTTAACTTCGCCCATAAACTAGCTGCATGCAGTTTTTTTTCCTCAAAACATTGTAGAGAACCTCATTTGAGACATAAATAGATTGAGGATAAGGCCTTCTTATCAAGGGTATTCTAATCATTATCAGTTATAATAGACTTTCGCTCCTCAAGAGCACCATCTTCACCTTGCTTGGTTAAGGAACTGATCATCTTAATCTTCTATAACTCAAAGTTATTTTTTCTCGAATACTTTTCAATATCATACCTAGTGCTTCCCATTAATGCTAATCTTGTAGATGTAGATCTGTATCCCAACGATTGCTTTGATACCACTTGTTGGGATTTGTTCTGCGGAATCACACAGAGATGGATCTAGGATAGCAATCCAAGAGCACAAAAAAAAAACATAAGAGAACACAAAGATTTAACGTGGAACACTCTTTTGGAAAAAAATCATGGCACAAAGCAAAGAAATCCACTATGAAAGCATAAATTACAAAGAGAGTGGACTTACCCAATTCGAACAACCTCGAATCCCACCCTTGCTACATCCTTTGAAAGCCCTAAAACCCTTTTAGAAACCCTCGAAATACTTTTAGAAAGCCTTATAATACCTTAAAATGGCCTTATAGACTCCTATTTATAGTTGGGGAACTCCCACTTACACATATCCCTAGAAACCGCCTCAAATTTACACAATCCACGCACAATCCACGTACAATCTGCGTAACCTTCGACTGGTCAAAGGCACCTTCGACTGGTCGAACCTGTCCTTTGACTAGTGGAAGACCTCAGGAATTTCAAATACATTATTCTTGGACTTCGAGTCGAACTTTCTTAGAGCTAGTTGAACTTTTCCAAATTTAAGACATCTTTTAGCTCCAACTTGATTTGGAACATTTAATAACAAGTTATTACATACAACAATGATTCACGATCCCTTCCATTACTAACACTCCAATAAATCATTTGAGGTTTAATTATAAACAATTCATCAACAATGAAGGTTAGACTTAGGCCATTATCGCTCAACACATGACAAAAGAGGATTCTACCACCATCTGACCACTAATATAACATGCCATAATGTTGATGTTGGCTGCTTCAAAAATCTTCAAGAATGAAAGATATCATCATCATCATCATCATCAAATCCTGATCCCAACTAATAAGGGTCAGAGATGGTCATCAGTTGTATAAAAAAATTAGAAGAGTTCCATGTTAAATAATAATAATAATAAGAGCTAGACTTGGCTTGGGATCCGCAGAGGTGATGGATCCTTAACTGTGAGGCCCACAGTGATATATGATCTTACATCCAAGCTGTTCATCTGTTTCTCCCGCTTATTTTAAGACATGAACTGAAAAATAAAACGGATCCAAATCCTGGGTAGACCACATACATGAAACTGTGGTGATTGAATGCACACCATTAAAAACTTCTTAGAAATCTATCCAACCTGGTCACACAGACCTGGATATGGGGACCACATAAAGATCAGCTTGATCTAAAATTTAGATCGGTTTTTGTAGCCCCCCGAGAAGTTCTTAATGGTGGGGTTTAATCACCATTCATGTAGCATGGTCCACCTGAGATTTAGATCTGCTTCATTTTCAGACTCATTCTCTAAAATGAGCTAGCAAGACGGATGGACAGCATGGATATAAGACAAATACACCAAACTGAGCCCCACAATCAGGGATCTACCTAGGTCGGGGATCCATGAACCCACGCCCAGGGATTGCCCATGCCAGAGCCTGGGGCTGCGTGGGGTCCACAAAGATGTCTGTGACAAAGGCCACTCCCTCGATCTGTTTTGAAACACTATAATAAGACAGAATTCTAAAACTCAGGCAGATCCAAAACTCAGGTGGGCAACACCAATGAAACATTATAGTGGGCCACAAGAAGGCTTCAATGGCTAGTGTTTCTATCCCCACTGTTCCTGTGGTGTGGCTCGCTTGAGTTTTGGATACGCCTCATCCTTTGACTCTTGTCCTAACAAGATTTTCTTAAACTAATGGATGACATCACATTATGAAGTCTTCGGTTACAATGACTGCATTTAAGTAGTGTGTAACACAATGCGGCTAAGGACCTGAGTGTGACAGGATTTTATTTAGCTACCTTACGTGTGCAACTAACTAGTTTCAAACATGTTTACCTTGGACTAGGGCTTCACGTGGCCCAAACAAATCCCATCAGATTATAATGACTTCAGCGGTTGCAGGATCACCACATAATCTAGGGCTTCATTATGACGTCGGTGGTTGCAGGGTCACCACACAATACACCTTTACCTAAAATCATAAACCCTATTTACCGAATCATTGTCTAGAATCGTTGGCTCAGATTTTTCTCAAAGTTGGGCCCCACCCAAGAAAATTTCAATTATGGACCCTGCCATATATTCTACCATGTCTAACCATTTAGTGCGGGACAAATGACTTCCAGTTCATCTTCAGAACCGATTGAATTTATTTCTATCTACTCTCTATTCCGAGATGCCCTCGGACTTGTGAAAAATCATTTAATGGGCAAGTGCATGGAAACCTTCCCATGCATCTATTTACATGTGAATTCATTGGCATTGGTATCCACATTGCTTATCTGGACCATTCATAAGGTCCATCCCAATCTTCTTCGCTCTTCCTCTACTATTTAAAAACTACAGCAATTCAACGGTAATAAACATCCACAATGACCATACTTATCTTCTATAAACAATCTCAATGATCCATTCCATTGACCGGGCAGTTTTGATTATCCAGTATATGATTATTTTTCAAGACATCCTATACAAATTAATTGTGGGTCAACCAAATGGACAGTCCAGGTTGATGCTGTGAGTTATCCACACATCCAAATAAGAGCATGATCCAAACCATTGATATAACAGGCCATAACGTTGATGTTGGCTGCTTCAAAAATCTTTAAGAATGAAAGATATCATCATCATCATCAAATCCTTATCCCAACTAATAAGGGCTAGAGATGGTCATCAGTTGTATAAAAAAATTAGAAGAGGTCCATGTTAAATAATAATAATAATACCAAGAGACTTGGCTTGGGATTCACAGAGGTGGTGAGGGCCACAGTGATATATGATATTACATCCAAGCTGTTCATCTGTTTCTCCAGCTCATTTTAAGACACGAATCTGGGAATAAAATGGATCCAAATCTCAGATGGACCACATACATGAAACTGTGGTGATTGACTGCACACCATTAAAAACTTCTTGGAAGTCTATCCAACTTGGTCACATAGACCTGGATTTAGGGACCACACAAATATCAGCTTGATCTAAAATTTAGATCAGTTTTTGTAGCCCCCCAAGAAGTTCTTAATGGTGGGGTTTAATCACCATTCATGTAGCATAGTTCACTTGAGATTTAGATCTGCTTCATTTTCAGACTCATTCTCTAAAAGGAGCTAGCAAGACAGATGGACAGCATGGATATAAGACAAATTCATCAAACTGGGCCCCACAATCAGGGATCTACCTAGGTCGTGGATCCACCAACCCACGCCCTAGGATTGCCCATGCCAGAGCCTGGGGCTGTGTGGGGTCCACAAAGATGTCTATGACAAATCCACTCCCTCCATCTGTTTTGAAACACTATAATAGTACAGAATTCTAAAACTTAGGCAGATCCAGAACTCAGGTGGGCAACACCAATGAAACATTATGGTGGGCCACAAGAAGGCTTCAATGGCTAGTGTTTCTATCCCCACTGTTCCTGTGGTGTGGCCTGCTTGAGTTTTAGATACACCTCATCCTTTGACTCTTTTCCTAATAGGATTTTCTTAAACTAATGGATGACATCACATTATAAAGTCATTGGTTACACTGATTGCATTTAAGTAGTGTGTAACATGATGCGGATAAGGACCAGATCAGTGTGACAGGATTTTATTTAGCTGCCTTACGTGTGGTATTAACTAGTTTCAAACATGTTTACCTTGGACTAGGGCTTCATGTGGCCCAAACAAATCCCATCAGATTATAATGACTTCAGCAGTTGCAGGATCACCACATAATCAAGGGCCTCCTTACGACGTCAGTGGTTGCAGGGTCACCACACAATACACCTTTACGTAAAATCATAAAACCCTATCCACCGAATCATTGTCCAGAATCGTTGGCTCAGATTTATCTCAAAGTTGGGCCCCACCCAAGAAAGTTTCAATTCTGGACCCTGCCATATATTCTTCCATGTCTAACCATTTGGTGGGGGACAAATGATTTCTAGTTCATCCTTAGAACTGATTGAATTTATTTCTATCTACTCCCTATTCCGAGATGCCCTCATACTTGTGAGAAATCATTTAATGGGCAAGTGCATGGAAACCTTCCCATGCACCTATTTACATGTGAATTCATTGGCATTGGTATTCACATCGCCTATCTGGACCATTCATAAGGTCCATCCCAATCTTCTTCGCTCTTCCTCTACTATTTAAAAACTACAGCAATACAACGATAATAAACATCCAAAATGACTATACTTATCTTCTACAAAAAATCTCAATGATCCATTCCATTGACCGGACAGTTTTGATTATCCAGTATATGATTATTTTTCAAGACATCCTATACAGATTGTGGGTCAACCAAATGGACAGTCCAAGTTGATGCTGTGGGTTAACCACACATTCAAATGAGAGCATGATCCAAACCACTGATATAACAGGCCATAACGTTGATGTTGGCTGCTTCAAAAATCTTTAAGAATGAAAGATATCATCATCATCATCATCATCGAATCCTTATCCCAACTAATAAGGGCTAGAGATGGTCATCAGTTGTATAAAAAAATTAGAAGAGGTCCATGTTAAATAATAATAATAATAATAATAATAATAATACTAAGAGACTTGGCTTGGGATTCACAGAGGTGATGGATCCTTGACTGTGAGGCCCACAGTGATATATGATATTACATCCAAGCTGTTCATCTGTTTCTTCAGCTCATTTTAAGACATGAGCCTAAAAATAAAATGGATCCAAATCTCAGATGGACCACATACACGAAACTGTGGTGATTGAATGCACACCATTAAAAACTTCTTGGAAGTCTATCCAACCTGGTCACACAGACCTAGATATAGGGACCACACAGATATCAGCTTGATCTAAAATTTAGATCAGTTTTTGTAGCCTCCCAAGAAGTTCTTAATGGTAGGGTTTAATCACCATTCATGTAGCATGGTCCACCTGAGATTTAGATCTGCTTCATTTTCAGATACATTCTCTAAAATGAGCTAGCAAGACGGATGGACAGCATGGATATAAGACAAATACGCCAAACTGGGCCCCACAATCAGGGATCCACCTAGGTCGGGGATCCATGAACCCACGCCCTGGGATTGCCCATGCCAGAGCCTGGGGCTGCGTGGGGTCCACAAAGATGTCTGTGACAAATCCACTCCCTCCATCTGTTTTGAAACACTATAATAGGTCAGAATTCTAAAAATCAGGCAGATCCAAAACTCAGGTGGGCCACACCAATGAAACATTATGGTGGCCATAAGAAAGCTTCAATGGCTAGTGTTTCCATCCCCACTGTTCCTGTGGTGTGGCCCACATGAGTTTTGGATACGCCTCATCCTTTCACTCTTGTCCTAACAGGATTTTCTTAAATTAATGGATGACATCATATTTTGAAGTCTTTGGTTACACCGACCGCATTTAAGTAGTGTGTAACACGATGCGGCTAGGGCCCTGAGTGTGACAGGATTTGATTTAGCTACCTTACGTGTGGAACTAACTAATTTCAAACATGTTTACCTTGGACTAGGGCTTCATGTGGCTCAAACAAATCCCATCAGATTATTATGACATCAGCAGTTGCAGGATCACCACACAATCTAGGGCTCCATGTGGCCCAAACAAATGGCATCAGATCAACAGGACGTCAGAGGTTGCAGGGTCACCACACAATACACCTTTACGTAAAATCATAAGACCCACTCAAGATTGGGCTCACTGTCATGTTTGTGAGAAATCCATCCTGTCCATCCATTTTGCAAGCTCATTTTAGGCCATGAGACCAAAAATGAGCTGGATCCAAAACTCAAGTGAGCCACATGAAAGGAAAAAATACAGAAAAAAATGCCGACAATTGGAACCTTACTGGGCTCCACCTTAAATGTTTATATGCCATCCAAACTGTTTATAATTGTTTCTAAGGTCATTGCCACTGGGATGAATTGAAAGCACAAAAATCTCAACTCTATACAAAAATTGTGCCAAACCATTGTTTCAAGGGTGGTAATTTAATCCCTACTATTTCGTCTCATGTGGCCTAATTAAGAGTCTTGGATCCAGCTCAGTTTTTGTCCCATGTCCTAATTGAGTTCATAAAATGGATGGACAAGGTGTAATTCTCACAAACATTATGGTAGGCCCTACTTACCTCTCTGAGTGCATGATCTTCCTCGAAAATCTTTTCACAAGAAATTTGTGTCTCATTTGGGATCAGATTAAGATTATCTCCGCCAGCTGTCCAATCAAGTCCAGAATATTTTTAATAGCAGAAGCCTAT